>NW_028326532.1:0-53289 GCF_027475165.1 Benincasa hispida
GTCTTTGGTTAACGCTCACCATTGACTCCTTTATTTGGCTCTCCCGTTCAGGGTCTGCTTTAGTGTTGGTAATTCCTTTTCTTTTCCATCCACTTTTGCTTTCTACCCTGGGGGTAAAATTTCTTGGTTCTTCCCTCCACCACCGACTCATTGATGAGTCTCTTTCCGGTCTTACTTCTTCCATCATTAAACTTCTTTCTACTCTCATCACGGCTTCTATTAGTCTTGAAAATTTTCTTCATTCTGCAGTTGCTGTAATAGGAGTTTGAATCTCTTGTCTCAATCCTGTTTCAAACTTTCGACAACGTTCTTTTTCATCCACCATTATATTTAAAGCATACTTGGATAACTCCGTATACTTTAATTCATACTCCGCTACAGTCATGTTTCCCTGCATGAGCTGTAGGAATTCATCTTGTTTCATATCCCTGAATGATCGGGGATAGAATCTTTCAAAAAATGCTTTTCGAAACTCCTCCCAACATATTTCTTCTTGATTTCCTCTCCTATTCTTTAGTAGCTTCAACCAATCTTTCGCCTGTTTTTGTAGTAAGAATGTGGCAAGACTTACTTCAAGACATCTCATCACCTCGAAACATTTTTCTATTTGATTGATCCATGATTCTCCATCTGTAGGATCCTTTGTTCCTTCAAAGTTTGTGGCTCCCAATGCCTTTAATCGTTCTATCTCATATTTCTTTTCGGGATCAGGTTGTATATTTTCTAAGCTTGCATGAAGTCTTTGGGTGAATTTATCGATTTGTTCTTCCTCTCTGGATTTTTCTTTTGGATGGCTTGAGGAACATTCACTTTCATTCCCAGAGGGTTGCTCGGTTCTACGTTTTCCACTTCTCAGCATTTTGTTTACAATCATTCACATATAAATTAGACATATGTTATCAACATACTATTTTTATTTATGAATATTGTTGCTATTTACATTAGTAGTTTTTTTCAGTCTACATAGTTACTTGTTTACTCGTTCTTCGATAGTCGTAAATTTTCAAAGTTATGGTGCATCCTCTCGTTTCTCCATACACACCTCTCTTGAACATGTCCTATTTCCTTACAAAAAATACAAAATTTATAGGATTCCGCGTTGTTAGAGTCATAGGTGGGCTGTTCGTCGAATTCAATCACGATACGTCGAGGAATATCCTTCTTTGCTGCACGCACCCATTCTTGGTCCACTATCAGTTCAGGTAATATGTTGTTACTTCCTGAACTCAAACCTCCAGCCAGTTCTCGTTGATATTTTTCCTGAATCTCTCTTGTTTTTCTCTGAAAAGCATAACAATTTTTGCGGATATGGCCAACCTTGCCACACCCATAGAAAATTATAGTCCCTTTCAGACACAGACCGCTATGATTTTTACCACATTGTGGACATCTCATGTTAGTTCAGGATCCCACTAAATTTGCATTGTTCAAGGTAATAGGATATTCAGTATTATTCTTCACACTATTCTCAGATTTTTCAGGGTTTTCCCCTAGGCTAGCGTCGCAGTCTCCAGCTTGCTTTCCGGAGTCATTCCACCCTCAGTCTTGTCTGCTCGGATTCATTTCCTACACTGGACATTATTCAGGTTATTACTTACTAATTTCTTTATTTTCACTTCCCCTTTCTCATTTTTTCCTATGTCCACTTATTATTCCTTATTTCTTTTTCCTAACCTTTTCTGACTCCACTTTAGGTTTTCCTAGTATATTTCATTAAATTTATTCCTTTTTAGGTTTTGACCTAGCCTATCTTCTGATATTATCTGGCTTCCCTACCTTAGGTAAGCCTTTTCCTGATGCCGCTTTGGCTTTAACCTATCCCTTTTTCCTAGATTCTATTTATACTTATGCTAGACAAAATTTTTTCCTAGGTTTTACGTAAACCTTTGCTCTGATACCAAGCTGTCACACCCCCTCCCTAGCCTTAGCCCCCAAGACTTCGAAGGGAGCGTGAAGGTACACCAGTAGTATTCCAACAAAACATTTAAATTTAACATTTCCCCCCTTATGTATTAAAGATTTCAACATGTTTACAACACTCTATCTAACTTTCATACACATAGTTCAATTTCCTATATTCTTTATTACATGATCCGAGCCGTGTCCTGCGAATTTACCAAGTCCTGGTGTGTTGGTGGTTGGTAGACTCCTTCCTGAATGCTCTGCTTTGCTACCTGGGGGGGGAGGGGGAGGGGATATAAGAAAACATTTGGAAGAGTGTGAGCTACTAAGCCCAGTGAGTGGTTCTTTTAAAAATAATAGTCACTTTGCAAAATGTATTTTTGGGAAATCAATCACATAATCACAATTCCAGTAATTTATGCATGATCATCTGTACATTCATTCAATCATCATCCTCTAGTTCCATGCTATACGTGGCATGCTCATATCATGGACACATTATGAATCATAACAACTTTTTATGGAAACTTTCCTATAACCCACTTTTCTTGCCAATGTGCACATCGACAATTCTTTTCCCGCTAGTCAAGTTTAGGTAACTTGACTATCTTTCCTGCTGGTCATCACCGACTATTATTTCTCGTCGACCGAGGTCGACTATATTTTCCCACCAAGCACCTTTTATTAAGCATGCTAACTTATGTAGTCCAGGTATAATCTCAGTTTCCATAGAAATTTCACAAACAATATCATGGCAAACAACATAACATCATAAACATGCATTTTGCACTTACATATGCATTTATCCACATATCAACACAATAAACTAAGTAAACACTCACCGCAAGCAAGTTTTTCCACTAAAAATCACCTTGAGGATACCTTCTGGAGAATTCCTCCATATCAATGGAAATTCCTCAATTAATACTTGTTATATCAATAAATAATGTCAAAATAGCCAAAATACCATTATATAATGAAAATATCAGCTTACTCTTCTCCAATTTAGCCAAAATCCTCAAGTTTGCCTTTTTAGAGATTATTTGGACCGTGGTAGGCAACTGGACGTTGGACAGTAGGCAGGGTGGGCGTGTTGTGCCGCACAGGGAGTTGACGCACTGGGCGTGCATTGCGCTGGGCATGATGCGTTTCACGGGGAAGGCAGCTGCACTGGGCTAGTGTGCGAGATGCGTCGAGCGAGGTGTGCGGATGGACGCAACACTGCGAGGCGTGCGCGCAGGATGTGGACTAGATATGCGTCCGACTGACTCAATGCCTCACCAATGCAACCTTTGTTTCTTTTGATCTCCAATCAATTTGGCAGCCTAATAACTCAAACGTAACTCTCTAAATATGCTCTCAACACAAGATTTAAGTGATGCAACCCTTAGCCATTTTTCAAGTCTTCTTGCTTCCATCCTCCATGCATTCTTGCGCCCCACATGTTTTAAGCCCTTCATAGGCGTTTGGACCTTTGGTCACCTTTTTGGATAATTTTAATATTTTCCACCCTTTGTTCCAATATCCTTACTTAGGATTTTTCTTCTCTATTTAACCTCCCACTTTAGATTTAGTGTTAGGGTCTTACACGAAAGATGGGCGCAATGCGACATAGATGCTTTGTTTCTTTTATCTTTGAGCCATTAACGCATGCAGTGACTGATTTCCTGCAAAACAGAAATTTAAACATCTATTCTACCATCGCAATGGTGTTAGTGGGTGTATTGATGACAATTTAAAATTCTCGCATTTCTTAGCCAATTTCTATACTGTGGACGCAACTTTTCTTTATTTTAGCCGCAATATCTAAATAAAACAGTATAAATAACTTGTATTTCTAAAAGTTATCAGTAGTATCGCATAGAAATGTCTTTATTGCAAGCACTTGAGCGTATATAGCACTTCATATTCATATTTTTCCACATGCTTAAAGTTAAAGATATAAAGACATAATTTTCATCGCAACAAGTTTATGGCGCCGTTGCCGAGGACATGAGCTCGTAGCACATTATCTATCATCACATTGCATGCATAATAAGGAATTAATTTTTATCGTTACAAGTTTATGGTGCCGTTGTCGGGGATTGATAACGGTTACTGTTGAATACTTTTATGGTATGTTGTAGGACAGATCTCTTTGCACTGTCTGTTTAATGCGAAGAACAGGCTGACAGTTTATGAGTACTGGAATTGATCCATAAATTCTAAACTGACAAAGAGATCATGTGTATTTTTCGCAACGGGACACGTCAGAACAAAATTAAGCTCTAAAATTTCAAGACCCACCGTTGAGGAGAATGCAAGGTTTGAGATAAGGCCGATCATGCTTCAAATGATCCAAAATGCGGGACAATTTAGAGAGGAAAAGACCCGCATGCTCATTTGACCAGCTTTGTAGAAATGTGCAATGCATTCTCCATATTTGGTGTGACTCTCGAAGAAATTAGATTGTATCTCTTCCCGTACACATTACGGGATGAGGCAAAGAGGTGAACAATGTCCTTGATGACATTGTGCAGGCAAGTTTGACCGCCTGAGAGGTGTGCATTGCAGTAATCGTGAGAAATTTCTTTCAAACAGCATCTCTAAAATCTATGTTTAATTGCTTTCTTTATTGCTTTATGCATTACGTTAATTATTGCTTTCTTAAACTAGCTTTTACTGCTTTATGAATTTACTTTTCATTTAATTCAATTGCATTAATTTTTGTGCTCTGTTCAATTTGCTTACTTTCTGCATTAATTGCGTTTTTTTAAATTCTCTGTGAATGATTGTTTAAAAGAAAATGAATACCTCAAAGTCCTCGAGACTTGCGTTGTTGATGAATGAAAAAAAATATAAAATAAATAAATATAATAATAATAATAATAATAATAATAATAATAATAATAATAATAATAATAATAATAACGATCAACATCAAGTATGCATTGCGATGATGGGTACATCTTGTGCTAACAAGATACACTTTGCGTCCATCTTACCCAAATGCATTATGCTGAAGGGTGTGCTGCGCTCTTATGTGTGTTTTTGCCCGTCCTTAGCAAAAACGCACTATGTTGAGGTAGTGTTGCGCCAGTAGAAATACCCTGCACCCATCCTCTAGAAATGCGTTGAGTTGAGGGGAGTGTTGCACTGATACATGCGTTGTTTCCCGTCCTCTGCAAATATGCATTTGCGGTAACAGATGTATTGCGTTAATCTTTAACTTTGCACCCATCCGATTAAAATACAAAGGATAATTTCATTCATTATTTCTATGTATAGAAGCTATTCCTTGATTCTTTGTACATGCTCAAAATTTTGTTTTGCGATATTTGTAATTCTTTGTATACTTGGTTAATTTTTAATACAACTGAGTAACTATTCTTTTTGTATGCATTAGCCTCTTATTTACCATCCTTTGTCAATTATTGTGATGTCCTTTATCTTATATTTTGCGTTATTCATTGCGCTGCCATGATGAGTAATATGCATACCCTTCGCATCATTTCTCACACTTTGTATTTTCTGACTAACACTTAGATAATTCGTAGCAATAGCATTGTTTTACCTTTTACCCTTCAAGACTCTGCTCAAACCTTCTTTTCAAAATTTTAACTAAGTGTTTTGTCTATTCTTTCCATAACAACGCAATGAGAACCTTGCGCATCTCTAAATTTGGGGGTGGGGAAGGTCTAAGCAAATGCGATCAAGCGGATGTGGTTATCCTTAGAAAAATGCGTTCATCATCAAAAAAAAAAAAAAATCATATAAACTCCAATGTCAGTGCAAGGGAAAAAAACCAAATCAGATAAGAGTTAAGTCGTGAAAGGAACTTGCTCGTAGTTGGATGTTCGCATGACACCCATGGGAGCAAGCCAAAACGAAGGTGGGTTTCCAAGAACGATGCAACATGAAAAGAAAAAAATGAGAGAGAAAAAAAATAAGAATATAAGAGACAACTCCTTTGACCAGCGAAAGATAAACTTAGCTGAAAAATCAAGAGTTAAAATTGAGATTGGCACACAACTGTAGTTGGAGGTCCAAAGGGTTATTTATAGAGTTTAAACGCCGACAGCTATCATGATTGCATTATGGTTCACTGCTGCTTTTGTCGCAGTATGAGCATTGTGACATAGTTTTATCTTGTTGATACTCCCAAAGTATACATCTGAGTTTGATCCAGCTGAAGTATCAACGCATTCTACCCATCTTGCGATCGCTCTTCTATTAAGACTATTACTCCATGGTCGCAATCTCCAAGTGATCACTGCATTCGCTTGATCACCACAACTTCCGTGCGATGGACGCATGCGATCACCACATGCATTCGTTTATGCGATAGCTCTATTTTCAGCGCCTGTATTTTTCTTTGTGGTCGCCTGGCTTTAGTGCATGCGTTTGATTCCTGTGATAGCTACAAAAATAAATACTTTGGCATGAAGTAACGCATAATACTGGGGTCAGTGAGGATTTAGGTGCTAATCGACGCAAACCTAATTTTTTCACAAATTCTAAGTATTATCACCACATTTTCTACTTATTAGCCTTCATAATTCTAAATAAAAGGCTTATAATAACTGGCATTTCTACCAGTTATTAAGGACATTCCTTAGTTAAGACAAATCTTAGATCGTCAACTACCAGTATTGTGTTTATATTTGATTTCCATGCCGAATAATTATCGTTGTTTAGTTTCTCGGAAGCTAAGAGTTGCATTATCGAGCTATTCATGTTGAAAAGATAAACATATCCTTTTTAATAAAAAAACATTAATCTTTTAAATCCAATCAAGTTTAGCAAAAAAACTAATAATGTACCCTTCATTATTATATTTTGCAACGATATTTCAAAAGTTTATAGTAACCTCCACCAAAGGGCAATCGATTATTCCTCTTTTGAACCAAGACAATCTTGACTAGATGGTAACCCCATAATAACTCTTTATTCTTATAGCACTTTTTTTATCACTACTTTGGTCGAGAATGTACTATCATCTTAGTAATTCTTGTAAGTGTAACCTTTCCATTTTTGGATTGCAGACCAGAATCAACATGCTCCCGAAAATGGAAAGTCAATATGAAAACTGATCTAAGAGAGTCTATCCAGATTTGGAGTTCGCAGTGTTTCGAATCCTATAATACAACCCTCCGAAGGGAAAGGTCGCTCCAGGGCAGACATGCAGGCGCATTATAGGAATCTCACAATGCAACATAATGGAAGAGACCGTGGGATATGTTGTTACATACCCCTCACCCACTTACTATGAACTACTTCCCCTAGTCACCTTGATATTGATCCATGCAAACACTCTCCGAAGGGAGTCCACTCTTAAGCACGGCTCAAAGACCTGCATGGACCTCACGATGTGAACTCTTAGGGACGCTAGAGCTAAAAGTACGCTACTTCTCTCTAGCTGAAGTGTTCTATAACGGTTTAGGGTATATATTAAAAAATACTTAGAGATATATTTCGGCTAAATTAAACATATCCTAAGTCTAGGTGATAGATCCATGTATAACTCTTATACTGGATTTTAACCTATGATGTCTAGGTGTTAAAAAAAAATTTATTACCTCACATCTCTCATGCATGCTTATTAAAACTAGGGTTATTTGACTTAGACGCCAGTTTTATCTCCAAGTAGGAGGTGTTTCGTAAACCGTCATCTTAAGAACCCCCAACCTTAGACAAGATCTCCCTGGGTATGTAAATAACTCTTTGTTTAACAAATAATCGACCTATTCTAACTCTTTAGAAAAGCCTAATGAAATTGCACCAATTTAATCCTAGGTGAGCATGCAACTTTTACCTTTGTAATAGATTTTAAAGTCTAGGTTATTTTATAACAATTATAAAATAAAATTATAACCATTATCACCCTAGAATCATACATCTATAACATACATTCATACTTAATGATCATGCTTTAATATAACACTTTATATTAAAAAAACTTAACATGCATACTATATACATTATAACAATTATAACATATATCAAATGCATGTACATGTCAACCTATGGTAGGATTTTAAATCTATATGGCATATTATATGCACAACAAGATTCAAAATTTAATTAAAACATACATCATCATGCATAATTAATTAAACACCCTAAAATGGATTTTTGGCTCATAAATTAAGCTAACAACTAAATTATTACAATAATAATTTGGTGTAGTACAAAAAACCGCTCTCTAACTAGCTTCAAACACCTTTGAATCAACTTGAACTGGCCAAAAAACTCTCGAATCAACCCAAAACTCCAAAAGCCAAGTTGAACCGGTCAAACCGACTCAACCAAGTTAAACAGACAGGTCCAGACCATCTAGACCGGCTGATCAACGCACGCTGCTACAGTCAATGGAAGCGCGGGGTGGGTCGACAGAAACGCACAGGCGCGCGAGTCACGGAGGCAGAGCGGGCGGGCGCATGGGTGCGCGGTTCACGTGAAGCAGAGCAGGCGAGTGCGCTAGTCAGATTCGGGCAGGGCAGGCGTGCAAAGACAGGCACGCGTGCGAGAAACCGGGTTGGAGCGTTGCTCAGGTTGGGTCTGTGAGCAAATTCGGGTCTGTGAGCCCTTTTTCTCAAAATATAAAGCAGTTCTCTTTCCTGAAACCGAGCAATTACATCCTAATTTCAACTTTAATGACTCTAGCAAATGTATAGACCCTTTTTCATGCATTAGTGCTAATAAACATGTGAGCAATTATAAATTAATACAACAAAAAAACTTAATTTAATTGCCAAATCCTAAAAACCATTTTAGATTCCAATCTCAATTTTATCTAATAGATTGAAACCCATCACATGCGATTGAGTAAAATTAAAACATTCTTTGATACCACATGATGGAAAATAGGCATGCGCAGCGGAAATGAGGAACAATTTTGCTCTAATTGCATAAATTAAACATATAACCCTAAATCAATTAATTAGGGTTTTCTTGAAATCTTACCTTTGAAGCTCCCGAAACTCTTCTATCTCCACTCGAACATGAACCGGACAACAACTAGAGCTGACCTACTATCCTCTGGACTCAGAACCGGGTTGTGGGACCCGATGGATGAAGAACCTGAGAGAGAGAATGAGATGGAAATAGAAGAATGAATTTTGGGTTAGGGATGGGTTTTTTTTCAGCCCAATTTTTTAAAACTAATTTTTGCAAAAAATCAAAAGTTTTTAATCCAAATTGAAAGAACATATTTATAGAAAAGAGCCATGCAAAAATTGCATGAAACCAATTCATAAAAATCCAACACCTAAAATCCATTATCTAAGTGGGCTTAATATCTCTACTATAAGCCAACACCAAGCCCACTATTTTGTTAGTGGAATTATCCAACAAAATTTTGGATTTTCCCACTAACTTTAGTCTAAGGGCAAAATAGTCATTTTGTTAAAGCCAAGCTTTGACCAAAAAGTCAACATTTTGACTTTTTATATTTTTTCCATGTTGACTAATTTTGACCTCCTGAGCATGAATCCGCATTCATTTTCTTGAAATTCAAATCACATTTGAATATAAGGTCGGTCAAAGTTTGTCTTTTCAAAATCAAAAGTCAACTTTTTGACTTTTTACATATTTGACCATTTCCATTATTTTCGAGCTTCAGAATATAAACGTACTCATATTCTTGATATTTAAATCACATTTAAATATTAAAGTTGTATCTCTAAACTAAAAAACCAACCACTATATCACATATACTTGTCGATTTCTTTTGAGATACTTTAAGATGTTCTTAACGACAGTCCAATGATCACGTCCAGGATTAGACTGGTATCTACTGACGATCCCTACTGAGTAGCATATGTCAGGTCTAGTACATAACATTGCATACATCAGGCTTCCAACTGCGGAGGCACAGGGAATATTTCTCATATCCTCAACTTCTTGACGTGTCTTAGGACATGTTCTTTTGATAGACGAATTCCATGTCTAAAAGGCAACATACCCTTTTTGGAATTCTGCATTTTATATCTAGACAACATGTTGTCTATATAAGATGCTTGAGACATGGCTAGTGTCCTATTCTTGCGATTTCGAACAATTTGGATCCCAAGAATATACTGTGCATTTCATAAATCTTTCATTTGGAATTGGGTATCTAGCCATTGCTTGACGTCAGTAAGATATCCTACATCATTCCCAATGAGCAGAACATCATCGACATATAAAACCAAGAACACTATAATAGAATTAACGATCCTTTTGTAAACACAAGGCTCGTCAGTATTTTGTTCAAAGCCATAAGATTTGATTGCAGTATCAAACCTTATATTCCAGTATCTAGAAGCTTGTTTTAATCCATAGATGGATTTCTCAAGCTTACAAACCTTTTGTTCTTGACCCTGAACTATAAACCCCTTTAGTTGAACCATATAGATACTCTCTTCAAGATTGCCATTCAAAAAGGCTTTCTTGACATCCATTTGCCAAATTTCATAGTCATAAAAAGTTGCAATGGATAAGAGTATTCTAATCGACTTAAGCATGGCAACGGCAGAGAAAGTTTCTTCATAGTCCACTCCCTCTCTCTGGGTATAACCCTTTGCCACAAGTCAAGCCTTAAAAGTCTATACTTTACCTACTTGGTCTCATTTTCTCTTATAGATCCACTTACAACAAATTGGTTTTACATCATTTGGTTGATCTACAAGTTTCCAGACAGAATTGAAGTACATAGACTCCATTTCGAGGTCCATGGCTTTGACCCACTGATCAGGGTCCACATCTTTCATTGCCTGTTTATAAGTCGATGGATCCTCTATGCCGTCATCAGGTATGACGACTTGTGTTTCTGTTAAACCCAAGTAATGATCAGGCTGATGAACAACCCTCCCACTTCATCGAGGCATTCTCAACTCTTGAGAAGGATGTGACTGACCAGATGTACTAGTTTTATCTACTACTTTAGTAGATGAACTAGCTCTATCTGTAGCATCTTTTGAAATTTCTTTCAACACCATTTTATTGCATGGTTGATGATTGTTGACTCACTTTTGGATAGTTAAGGATGTATGATGTTCTATGCTCATGATGATGCGATACTACTTCTGAATATGCCTTAATTATTGATGTTCATGTAGTATGCCAAGCGCTGTCACAAGTTTCCTTACAATGGCACCAAATGTAATTCCACCGCAAGTTTCTCGATGTGATCCGAGGTCGAACACGGGGACTGGTTTAGGTTATTGTGGTACGTTCATGATATATGCAACCAGGTTTTCAATCTTTAAAAGTATATGTGTATAGGTATATAAATTGCAATAAAGTAAAGTAAACCAGTAAAGATGCGATATTAAAATAAAAATACAGTAAACCCAAGCTAGATGATACAAGATAAAGGCTTCATGTACAAGATGCTGGGGTCAAGGCTGGCTGTGAAAGTTGTGCAAAGACGTGGGATGCGGCGACAAGTCTTATGAATAGAATAGAAAGAGAGACAAATAATATAAACAACGCAAGTTCTTAATCGCATTGAAGCTACAAATACTGTTTCGCTCTTCTCTTGGTGTACACCTCTCGGTGATTGGCCGTGCTCCCACATGTCTGTGGTGAAACAGAGACTAACATAATAAATGCAAGGTTGCTGCAATGTCTTGAAGTACTACTTGATTTAGTTAACGCATTCTTCTAACCCTCTCTCGATAGATCAAAATGGCACCTTCACTTCTGCTCTCACAGGTGAAGATGCCGTCTAGCATGCCTTAGCTAAATGCATTTTATATCTTTAACATAAATTAAGTACTTGGTTAATTCATATTGCTTATCAGGGAATTAAGAAAACATCATGAAGAAAGTGATTGACAGGTGAACGAAAATAGACAGAAAATGGTAAATGGAAGCTATCAAAACATTTAAAATCTCTATTAAGCGTTTGATACATGGTGTGTGAATTAAGAGATAAAGAATAGTGAAGTACAACGATGAAAAAGATAGACAGAAACAAACAAGTGCCAATATCTTGGCACTGATTTGATGAAGATCCTCTTGCCGGATAGGATGGTTTTGATGACAGAAAGAGCTTCCCCCTCAGGCTTGCTCTATCGGTAGCAAGGATCTTTGCACAGAGCTTTCAATCGGGTGTTTGGCAGATTAGATCTTAGATTCACCTCTCGGCCTTATCTCGTCTTCTTCCTAGATTTCGTCTCTTAAGCACTCAGCTCAGCCTTTTCTTTCAACAATTTTGCAACACTTACCTCGTATCCAGTAGCATATATTTTTCTCTGAAATCAATGGGGTATTTATAGGTTCAGATCTTTGACTCCATCCTTATGGTCCCCACTTGATCGTTATGGTAATTCTGAAGATGGAGGGATATTATTCCTTCTATTATGCAATCAGATCGTCAATTCTGCACAACCGTTAGTTGTACACGTGTTTCAATCCTTTGCTTTTGTGTTGCTTAGCTGCATCTTCTGATAATGGGTTCATATGCGATGTTATTTTTATTATCGCATGCAGTTGAAACACAACTATGGAACGACTGTCGCATTGCGCCGTCATTGCGGTAATCGTCTCTTCATTGTTGATTGATGGGCGCATTGTGACAGAGATGTGTTGATTAGTTTCTCATGAGTCTTTAGCACAAACGGTGACTTGGTCTCTTGCAAAACAGAGTAAAATTTGGCTTGTCTTCCATCTTTATGGTGTTAGTGGGTGTAATTGCAATAATTTATAATTATTGTAATACTAGGCTAATTTTCATACAATCGGCGCATATTTGCTAACTTTTGGCCGCAATATCTAGATAAGGTGGCATAAATAACTTGTATTTTTACAAGTTATCACACCCCCAAATTTAGATATATGTTTGTCCTCAAGCATATCTTCTACTAAGGAAATCATGCTCAATTCCTTTCCTCTATTTTTGCAACGATTGGTTGCTCCGAATGCTGCACTTAGGCATATTACATGACATCGCAATTTCTTCTATCCTTGCTAATTCTTAGCAAGCCCTACTTTATTCTTTTATATGACAAAATTCTGCTCAAAGTTGCTTTTCTAGTTTTCAAAATAGAATGTTATCTCTTCTTTGTCAAAACAACTTGATGTATATATCTACGGTGAGCAAAAATTTGCGTCATCTCTTTATTTAGAGACTGTTGGTCATGGTTACACTCTTTATTTTGGCTTATCCCTACGGTTGTGTGCCAATTTCAACTTCAACTCATGAGGATCAGAGGAGTTGTCTTTTGCATTCTTTTATATTTGTTTTTGTTTCTTTCTTTTTCTTTTTCTTTTTTTTTCATTTTTTTCTTTTTTGTAATGCGTCGTTCTTGGAAACCCACCTTCGTATTGTCTTGCTCTTACGAGTGTCATACAAACATCCAACTACGAGCAAGCTTCTTTCACAACTAAACTCTTATAAGGTTGGGAATATTTTTAAGGTTTTTCCTTGCGCTGACATTGGAGTTTTGCATTTTTTTTTAATGAAAATGGACACATTTTCTTAACTACAGCATAATCTTGATCTCATCTGCTTAGACCTTCCCTAACCCCAAATTTAAAGATGAGCAAGGTCCCCATTGCGTTGTTTGGAGAGACTAGACAAACACTTATAAGAAAATTTCAAAAAGAAGGTTTAAGCAAAACTTTGAAAGATAAAAGGTAAAGTATTGCTAAACTAAGAGTTAACCAAGTGTTAGTCAGAATTTACTAAGTAGGGAAAATGTTTCTAAGTGGAAACATATATTACATCATTGCAACGCAATGAAGATCGTAAAAATAAGAGATTAAGAACATTACAAAAATTGACAAAGGAAGATACAGAAAAAGGCACTGGTAAAAAGTGGAGTGAATATATACTCTGATTGTATTGACTATTAACAAGTATACAAATAAATTACAAATGAACGCATTACAAAATTTTCTATTGCCTGTACAAGAGTCAAAGAATTTTGATTACTTTACAAATAATAAAAGAATTGAATACAATTAAATAATGGCCGGATAAAAAAAAATCGTATTGGAAGAAAGTGTAAATATTAAGGTTGAGGAGCAGGGGGATTTGGCGGATTTTGAGGTGGTGCAGGAGGCGCGTCTTCAAAATTTAAGTGATGCTAGAGATGTAGGGGCATCATTGGATCATGAAGATATGCAGTAAGAAAGTTGAAGTACTTTTGATTATGCTCTGCAATCATTCTTTAGTGCATATGGACTTTATAAATGTTGCGCTGCATGTTGATCAGTGCCTCTCTTGATGTGGTGGCACTACGTAGAATCTCATCAATGCGCTCCATTACTACCTCAAATCGTTGGTTGAAGAGGTGTTGTTGTTGAGAGAAGAGTTGTTGTTGGGAGAAGAGAGATCTCATTTCTGCTAACTCAGCAGCCATGGCGGTGATGGAAGGTTATGCCTGCGATGTCTTGCCAGCATCGTTTTTGGGTTGGGTAGAGGTGCCTTCACCCAAATCGTGTGGGTCATCAACTTGCAGCGGTGGAATGGTGGGTTGTGGTGATGATGCTAATGGTGAAGGTGGGGCTACTGGGTAAACTGAAGAGTTGGGTGATAACTTGTAGAAATGCAAATTTATGCCATCTTATCTAGATATTGCAGCCAAAAGTTAGTAATTATGCACTAATTGTATGAAAATTAACTTTGTATGACAATAATTATAAATGTTTGCAATTACACCCACTAATGCCAAAAAGATGGAGGACAAGCCAAACTTTACTCTGTTTTACAGGAGACCAAGTCACCGCTTACACTCAAGGCTCATGAGAAACTAATCAACGCATCTCTATCACATTGCACCCATCGATCAACCTTGAAGAGACAATTACCGAAGTAATGGTGTAATGGGATAGTCGATCTAGAGCTATGCTACAACCGGATGCGGTAATAAAACAAACACCGCATGCGAACCTATGATCAAAAGATTCAACCGAGCAACGCAAAAGGGGAGGATTGAGACACGTGCACAACTAACGATTATGCAGAATTGATGGTCTGATTGCATAATAGAAGGAATAATATCCCTTCATCTGCGGAATTACCATAACCGTCAAGTGGGGACAACATGGCCGGAGTTAAAGGATCTGCTCCTACAAACACCCCAGCGAATTCAGAGAAAATTATGCTATTTGATACTTGGCTAAGTGTTGTACGATTTTAGAGAGAAAAAGGCTGAGCTGAGTGCTGAAAAGAAGAAATTCGGGAAGAGAAAGAGATAAGGCCGAGAGGTAAATCTCAGATCTGACCAGTTATATGTCTGATCGAAGCTCTGTGCAGAGACCCCTACTACCGGTGGAGCAAGCTGAAGAGGGAAGCTCTTCCTACCATCAAAACCATCCTATCTGGAAAGCAGATCTCCATTGAATATGTGCCAAAACATTGGCACCTGATTGTATCTATTCTATCTCCCTTTCACTTTATTTCATGTTTTCTTTATCTCTACAGTCATACATCATGTATCAAATACTTGGTAGAAATATTGAATGTTTCGATAGATTTCGTTTACCATTCTCTGTCTGTTTCCGTTCACCCATTAGTCACTTTCATCATGATGTTTTCTTAATCCCTTGATGAGAAATATGAATCACCAAGAACTTAATATGTATTAAAGTTATAAAATATGTTTAGCTAAAGCATGCTAGACGACATCTTCACCTGTGAGAGCAGAAGTGAAGATGTCATTCTAATCTATCGAGAGAAGGTCAAAAGAGCGCGTTAGCTAAAGCGAGTAGTACTTCCAGACATGGAAGCAACCTTGCGTTCGTTACATCAAACTTTGTTTCACCACAACATTTCGCCGTCATTATGGTAATCGTCTTTTCATTGTTAATTGACGGGCGCAATGTGACAGAGATGCGTTGATCAATTTCTCGTGAGTCTTGAGCGCAAGCGATGACTTGGTTTCCTGCAAAACAAAATAAAAGTTGGCTTGTCTTCCATCTTTATGATATTAGTGGGTGTAATTGTGATCATTTATAATTATTGTAATTCTATGCTAATTTTCATACAATCGGTGCATATTCACTAACTTTTGGCCGCAATATCTAGATAAGTTGGCATAAATAACTTGTATTTCTACAAGTTATCACACCCCCAAATTTAGATATATGCTTGTCCTCAAGCATATCTTCTACTAAGGCAATCATGCTCAATTCCTATCCTCTATTTTTGCGAAGATTGGTTGCTCCAAATGTTATACTTAGGCACATTTCTTGACATCGTACTTTCCGTCTATCCTTACTAATTCTTAGCAAGTCTTACTTTATTCTTCTATATGACAAAATTCTGCACAAAGATGCTTTTCTAGATTTTCAGAATAGAATGTTTATCTCTTCTTTGTCAAAACAACTTGATATATCTACATGTGGTGAGCAAAACTTTTCGTCATTTATTTTTTCAGAGACTGCTGATCATGGTTACACTTTTTGTTTTGGCTTATCCCCCACAGGTGTCATGCGGACATCTAACTATGGTGGTGTGCCAATTTCAACTTTAACTCATGAATTTTAGAGAAGTTGTCTCTTGCATTTATTATTTTATTATTATATTTTTTTTCATATTGCGTTGTTCTTGGAAACCTACCTTCGTTTTGGCTTGCTGCTACAGGTGTCATACGAACATCCAACTACGAGCAGGCTCCTTTCACAACTAAACTCTTATCAGGTTCGGACAGTTTTGAGGTTTTCCCTTGCACTGCATTGAAGTTTTGCATAATTTTTTTTTTTAAATAGACACATTTTCTTAATCATCTGCTTAGACCTTCCCCACCCCTAAATTTAAAGAAGAGTAAGGTCTTCATTGCGTTTTTTTGGAGAGATTAGACAAACACTTAGAAGAAAATTTCAAAAAGAAGGTTTGAGCAGAACTTTGAAAGATAAAAGGTAAAGTACTGCTAAACTAAGAATTAACTAAGTGTTAGTAAAAAATCACAAAGTTTGAGAAATGTTTCTAAGTATAAACATGTACTACATCATAGCAACACAATGAAGATCGTAAAAACAAAAGATTAAGAACATTACAACAATTGACAAAGGATGATAAAGAAAAAGGAATAGGCAAAAATGGAGTGAATATGTACTCTAATTGTATTGAATATTAACAATGTATACAAATAAGTATAAATGAACGCATTACAAAATTTTCCATTGCCTGTACAAGAGTCAAAGAATTTGATTAACTTACAAAGAATAAATGAATTAAATACAAATAAAGAATGGTCACATAAAAAAATCGTATTGGAAGAAAGTGTAAATATTATGGTTGAGGAGTAGGGGGATTTGGCAGATTTTGAGGTGGTACAGGGGGCGCTTCTTCAAAATTTAAGTGCTGTCGGAGATGTATGGGCACCATTGGATCATGAAGATATGCGGTGAGAAAGTTGAAGTACTCTTGATTACGCACCGCAATCATTCTCTGGTGCATATGGACTTTATAGATGTTGCGCTGCATGTTGATCAGCACCTCTCTTGATTTGGCGGCACTGCATTGAATATTATTAATGTGCTCTACTACTACCTCAAATCGCTGGTTGAAGACGTGTTGTTGTTGAGAGAAGAGTTGTTGTTGGGAGAAGAGGGTTCTCATTTTTGCTAACTCAACAGCCATGGAGGTGATGGAGGGTTGTGTCTGCGATGCCTCGCCAGTGTTGTTTTGGGGTTGGGCAGAGGTGCCTTCACCCAAACCGTGTGGTCATCAACTTGCGGCGGTGGAATGGTAGGTTGCGGTGATGATGTTTCTTTCACTGCTCCATCTGCCACCACTCCATCCGCCACCTCCTCTGTAGGCAGTGGTTGGTTTACAACCCCTGCCTCGAGCAGTCCACCTTCTTGATCCAAGGTATTCAGGATTTGCATCATCGCGTCTTTTCCTTTCACTTTCAGTTGAGATGGCAGGTGTTGGCATAGGCATGCTCTCGATGCTTTTTCCTCGCTTGAACAAAGGAGGCCTAACAGCCAGAGGGTTTCTCCAGGCTCTCCTAGTGAGTCTGGGGATAGTGTGGGCTTGGGCGGCAAGCCTGCGACTGGCAGCCAGGAATGCTGCCTCTCGCATGGCTACTTGGTCAGGTGTGGAAGGTGAAGCGAATTGGTTGGGAGTCTGGTCAGCCATGGATATGAGCTTGGAAAGGTCTGGTAAAAACATGAGTTGCTGGGGAGAAAGAAAGGTCTGGGTGCAAGATGCTTAGGGTTTCTGGTTTGCCAAAGTGAGGTAAAGAGCTTCCTAATGAAGGAGGAGGCCGTATTTATAGGTTGGGTCATGGTGGGGCCCAACGCGGCGCGTCGTTCCACCTCCCTCATTATGGAATTTCAGATAAAGTTGTCCTTTCGTCATAATTACTTCGAGATACGAATCGATTGGACTCCCCCCTCAAATTTCCAAAAGAATTTTTCTTTAACATTTTATTTGAATGGACGCAAGATAAAGATTACCGCATTGTGCTCACCAACGCAACTGCATTTTCGCAGAGGACGGGCAACAACGCATATATCCCGGCAATACACCCCTTAACCAACGCATTTCTAAAGGATACCTCAACATAGTGCATTCAACTAAGGAGGGGCAAAGTACATATACGAGCGCAACACACCTCTCAACTTAATACAGTTGAGTTAGCTGAACGCAAAGCGGGTCTTATTTGTTTGAGATGCGTCCATTGTTGCCTTGCTTTCTTGTTTTTAATTGTTCAATTATTTTTATTATACGATTTTTTTTTATCAACGCAAGTGTTATAACTTGCGACAATAAATTTTCTCTTTATTACTAAATCATTCACCATTTAAAGCTCAACGCATTAATTACAGAAAAAGTCAAGGTATTAAAGACAAGACAAAATTAAAGGCAAAGAAATAAATGAGGAAATAAATTCATAAAGTCAAAATTAAATGAAGAATGGAAGACAAAATTCGAAATTCAAAGAGACAGAAATTCAATAAAGCATTAAACATAGTATTGAGATATGGACCGAAAATTGCATTGCCATGAGTGATCGCAATCCACATTTCCACAGGCAATCAGACTTGCCTACTCAATATCTTAAGGAAATTGCTCATTTCCTGTAGATCCCGGGGCTTCTAAATTGCTGGGCAATGTTCCCGGTGTTCGACTTCTTAGCTTAGAGGCCAGCTGGCCCACTTGGATCTCCAGATTCCTTATTGAAGACGATTGGGCTTGCATCACTGCGTCGTTTTTATCCATATAATGCTTCAGCAGTGTCTCTATCGAGCTTGCCAAGGCGTTAGATGATGATGGTTGCTGGTTGTGCGGTCTTGATTGCCCTTGTTTGTGGTGAAAAGGCGGATTCCATCTACTACACCCTTAATGAGTAACTGGCCCCCGTTGGTTGGGATTGCCTCCCCAACCGAAGTTAGGATGGCTCCTCCAAACCGGATTATAGGTGTTGCTGAAGGGGTTGTTTTGGATAGAACACACTTACTGAAGGCTCAATGGGCACATGTCAGCTCCGTGAGCCCCTCCACAATTGACGCAACTGATTGCGGCCACTTGAACTGGTGTAGCAGGTTGCGCTGATTGTGGAGCAATGGCTCCTTGGTTGATTGCCATTGACTGAAGGATCGAGGTCATCGTAGCCATTTGTGCTGCCAACGTGGTCATTGTCTTCGTAGGGACAATGGCTGTTTCACTTTTTCTTCTCTCAGCGCCTCGGCCTCCATATCAATCGTTAATCCAGTCATCCATATTCTGCGAGATGTGGTCGAGGATGACTTTAGCCTCTGTGTATGTCTTATCCATAAAACTTCCTGCCACGGAGGCATCGGCAACAACCTACGTTGCTCTGTTCAGGCCATTATTAAACATTTCCATCAAGATGCAATTAAGGATCCCAATATGCAGGCAGTTTTTCACCAGTCTCCTAAATAGCACCCAGGCAATGCTTAGGGTCTCATTCTCCATCTGTTCGAAATTCAAAATATCCTTTCGTCACCTTGTGTTGACAGCAGGTAGGAAAAACTTCTTCATATAACTGCTCTACCAATTGATCCCATGAAGTGATTTATATGGCTCAAGTGAGTAAGCCCACCTCTTAGCCTCGTCCCTCAAGGTGTAAGGGAACAGATACAGTCTTATATTCTCCGGGGTCACGCCAGGTAAGGAAAAATCGCCGCACATCTCGACAAAGCTGGTCAGATGTGGGTCTTCACCTTGCAGACTCCCAAACTGCCTGGTGTTTTTAATCATCTGCAGCATGACTGGCTTAATTTCGAAACGCGCATGCTCTTCCACAGTCGGCCTTGAGATTCCAGGCGAAAAATCATATAAATTGGTTGCCGCATAATTACGCATTGGGATTTGTGATCAGTTGGTAGGAAAACAGGATCCTCAGCCGATCGAACATCCCCTTGGTTTGCAACGGGTACTGCCGCCATGTTGGTTTCCTTTTTTCGCCTAATTCGGCTTTGGCATGTCCTTGCGAAGAAAGTACGCTCGATCTTAGGGTCAACTTCGAATTCCGGTTCAGCACCAGGACTTATAAACCGTCAGACTGCTCTCCACGTTGAACAGCCAATACAATGAGATCTGTCCTGCAAAATACCAACAACATACTGAAACAATAAACCGTTAACCAATCCCCGGCAACAGCGCCATAAACTTGTAACGCAGATTTTGATAGGTATGATTGATGATGTGTTATGCTAGAAATGATGCAATACTACTGCAAGATATGCGTTAATTATGGATGTTCACGTAGTATACCATACGTTGTCATAAGTTTCCTTATGATGGAACCAAGTGTAATTCCACCGCAAGTTTCTCGGTGTGATCCGAGGTCAAACTCAGGGACTGTTTTAGGTTATTGTGGTATGTTCGTGATATATGCGACTAGGTTTTCAATCTTTAAAAACATGTTTGTACAGGTATATAAAGTGCGATAAAATAAAGTAAAGCAGTAAAGATGCGATAATAAAATGAAATACAATAAACCTAAGCTAGATGATACAAGATACAGGCTTCATATTACAAGATGTCGGGGTCAAGGCTGGCTGTGAAAGTTGTGCAACAACGTGGAATGCGGTGGCAAGTCTTATGAACAAAAGAGAAAGAGAAAGATAAATAATATAAACAGCGCAAGTTATCAATTGCATTAAAGCTAGAAATAATGTTCTGCTCTTCTCTTGGCTTACACCTTTTAGTGATCGGCCACGTTCCCACATGTCTGTGGTGAAACGGAGAATAACGTAATGAATGCAAGGTTGCTTACATGTCTGGAAGTACTGCTCGCTTTCGTTAACGCATTCTTTTAACCCTTTCTTGATAGATCAGAATGGCATCTTCACTTCTGCTCTCACAGGTGAAGATGTCGTCTAGCATGCCTTAGCTAAATGCATTTTATACCTTTAACACAGATTAAGTACTTGTTTGATTCATATTAACTATTAGGGGATTAAGAAGACATCATGGAGAAAATGATTAATGGAGGAATGAAAATAGACAGAGAATGGTATATGAAAGCTATCGAAACATTTAATATGTCTATTAAGTGTTTGATACATGATGTGTGCATGAAAAGATAATGAAAAAGTGAAATACAACAATGAAAGAAATAGAACAAATACAAACAAGTGCCAATGTCTTGGCACTGATTCAATGGAGATCTGCTTGCCGAATAGGATGGATTTGATGGTAGTAAGAGCTTCCTTCTCAGGCTTGCTCCACCGGTAGCAGAGATCTATGCATAGAGCTTCCAATCGGGTATTCGGCAGGTTGGATCTGAGATTCACCTTTCGACCTTATCTCGTCTTCTTCACGGATTTCTTCACTTAAGCACTCAGCTCAGCCTTTTCTCTCAACAGTTTAGCAGCACTTAACCCCCGTATCAAGTAGCATATCTTTTCTCTAAAATCTATGGGGTATTTATAGGTGAGGATCTTTGACTCCAGCCTTGTGGTCCCCACTGATGGTTATGGTAATTCCGAAGATGGAAGGATATTATTCCTTCTGTTATGCAATCAAACCATCAGTTCTACACAACGGTTAGTTGTACACGTGTCTCAATCCTCTGCTTTTGCGTTGTCCCATTGCATCTTTCGATCATGAATTCGCATGCGGTGTTGTTTTTTAATACCACATGCGGTTGAAAGTTAACTCTGGATCGACTGTCGCATTGCGCCGTCATTACGATAATTGTCTCTTCATTGTTGATTGACGAGCGCAATGTGATAGAGATGCATTGATTAGTTTCTCGTGAGCTTTGAGTGCAAGTAGTGACTTGGTTTCCTACAAAACAAAGTAAAACTCAGCTTGTCTTCCATCTTTATGGTATTAGTGGGTGTAATTGCGATCATTTATAATTATTGTAATTCTAAGCTAATTTTCATACAATCGGCGCATATTCACTAACTTTTGCCCGCAATATCTAGATAAAGTGGCATAAATAACTTGTATTTCTATAAGTTATCATGCGGTAAAGTAAAGTTGCGATAATAAAATAAAATACGATAAAAGTAAAACTAAGCTATTATGATACAAGATACAGGATACTGATACTGATACTGAGATTAAGACTCATTGTGAAGATTATACAAAGGGTCGTGTTATGCGGTGGCAAGTCTTTATGTATGAAATAGAAATAGAAATGGTAATTGTTATCAACATTCCAAGTTCATTAATTTCGTTAAAGATTTAACTACAATTCTGCTTTCCCTTGGCGTACACCTCTCGGTGATCGGCCGCGTTCCCACACCTCTATGGTGAAACAAGGATGAACATAATGAACGCAAGGTTGCTTCCATCTCTGGAAGTACTTCTCGCTTTAGTTAACGCATTCTTCTAACCTTCTCTCGACAGGCAGAATGGCATCTTCACTTCTGCTCTCATAGGTGAAGATGTTGTCTAGCATGCTTTAGCTAAACATATTTATTTCTTTAGCAAAGATTAATTTACTTGTTTAATTCATTCTAATTACCAAGGGATTAAGAAAACATGATGGAGAAAGCGATTACTGGAGGAACGAAAATAGACAAAAAGATGGAGATGAAAATGATCATGACATTTAATACTAATATTTAGCGTCTGATACATGGTGCGAATGATAAAGATTAAGAAGATGAATACAATTGATGATAAGAGATAGAAACAAATACAGAAGAGTGCTAACGTCTTGACATAGATCTGGATGGTGGATTTGCTTGCCGATGAATGGAGTGAATGGAAAGAAGAGCTTCCTTCTCAAGCTTGCTCGTTCGGTAGGAGTGACCTTGGTATTGTGTTTCACGGTGGGGATTGAAAGGATTTTCCCTGAGACTTACCTCTCGGCCTTGTCTCTTAAATCTTCCAAGATCTTCTCCGATCAGCACTTAGACCAGTCTCTCTCTCAATATACAAATATCAAAATATGCCCGTATCAAGTATATCTTCTCATAGAATTTCAGAGGCTATTTATAGGCTCAACTTTGACTCTTTACAGTGTGGACCCCACTTTATTATTATGGCAATTCCGGAAATGGTGGAATGAATATTTCTTCTACTATGCAATCAATCCCGTTAGAAATGCACAATGGTCAGCTATACACATGTTTGAATCCTCCGCAATTGCGTTGCTCTTTTGCATGCTTGATCGTTCGCCCGCATGCGGTTTTGTTTTTTATTACCGCATGCGGTTGAAGTTGCGTTGATCGCAAAGCTCTTGATCGATTGTCGCATGCGCCGTCATTGCGTTAATCGTCTATTCATTTCTGAATGATTGGCACAATGCGACGTAGATGCGTTAATCTTTTTCTCTTGAGCCATGAACACATACGGTGACTTGATTTCCTGCAAAACAGACTTGAAACATCCTTTTGTACCATTGCGATGGTGTCAGTAGGTGTATTGGTGACAATTTATAATTCTTGCATTTCTTAGCCAATTTCCATACAATTGGTGCAACTTTCCTCTCTTTTAACCGCAATATCTAAAAAAAGCAGTATAAATAACTTGTATTTCTACAAGTTATCACACCCCCAAATTAGATATATGCTTGTCCTCAAGTATATCTTCTACTAAGGCACTAATGCTCAATTCCTATCCTAAATTTTGCGTCAATTGGTTGCTCTGGATGCTCCACCTAGGCACATTACTTAACAACACAATTTCCTTCTATCCTTGCTAATTCATAACAAAGCCCTACTTTATTCTTCTATACTACAAATTTCTGCTAAAAATGTTTTTCTAGTTTTAAAAAGAACGTTTACCTCTTCTTGTCAAAACAACTTGATGTGTCTGGATGCGGTGGTCAAACTTTGCATCATTTATTAGTGACTATTGATCATGGTTGTGTGTCAATCTCAACTTTAACTCATGAATTTCAGAGGAGTTGTCTCTTGCATTATTCTACTTTTCTTTTGCATTTTTTTCTTTTCATATTGCGTTGTTCTTGGAAACCCACCTTCGTTTTGGCTTGCTCCCACAGTGTCATGCAAACATCCAACTATGAGCAGGCTCCTTTCACAACTTAACTCTTATCAGGTTAGGAATGTTTTTGAGGTTTCCCCTTGTGCTGACATTGGAGTTGATATGATTTTTTTTTTTAAATGGAAATAAGGAGCGTAATTTTCTTAATGACCGCATCACTTGATCTCATCTGCTCAGACCTTCCCCACACCCCCAAATTTAGAGATGTGCAAGGTCCTCATTGCGTTGTTTGGATAGAATAGACAACACTTAGACAAAATTTCAAAAAGAAGGTTTGAGCAGAATTTTGAAGGGATAAAAGGTAAAGCATTGCTATAGCTACGAATTAATTAAGTGTTAGTCATTGATAACTTGTAGAAATACAAGTTATTTATGTTGCCTTATTTAGATATTGCGGACAAAAGAGAGAAAATATGCGTCGATTGTAATGAAAATTAGCTAAGAAATACAATAATTATAAATTATCGAAAATACACCCCACTAAGACCATTAAGATGGTAGAAAATGATATTTCAAGTCTGTTTTGTAGGAAACCAAGTCACTGCTTGCGATCAAGGCTAAGAGAGATACTGAACAACGCATCTCCGTTGCATTGCACCCGTCAAATCAACACTGAAGAGATGATCAACGCAATGATAATGCAATGCGACAGTCGATCCAGAGCTGAACTTCAACCGCCTGCGGCAATAAAAACAACACCGCATGCAAACACATGATTGAAAGATGCAAATGAGCAACCAAATGCGGAGGATTGTGACATGTGTACAACTAACCGTTGTGCATATTCGACGAACTGATTGCATAACAGAAGGAATATTTATTCCACCATTTTTGGACTTTCCATAACAATAAAGTTGGAGGACATACAACTCCAATTTCCCAAAATTAAAGTTGGGACCACAAGCCAAAGAGTCAAAGCCTTCAGCCTATAAATACCCTTAGAGAATTCACTGAAAGATGTACTTGATATGGGGGTATAATTGATACGAGGCTATTGAGAGAGAGCTGATCTGAGTGCTGATCAGAGGAAATTCGGGAAGAGAAGAGACAAGGCTGAGAGATGAGTCTCAGTGCAATTTTGCCAAATCCCCACCGAGAAGCCCTATACTTAGATCCCTTCTATCGGTTGACCAAGCCTGAAGGGGAAGCTCATCCTTCCATTCACTCCATAGACATCGGCAAGCAATTCTCCATTCCAGATCTGTGCCAAGACGTTGGCGCTTATTTGTATTTGCTTCTAACTCTCATTCATCAATTGTATTTCATCTTCTTAAACCCCTTACTAACAACCATGTATGAGATGCTAAATAGAATTATTGAATGTCTTGATCATTTCCATTTTCACTTATCTGTTTATTGCTGTAACATCCCACACCTTTTTATTTATTTATTAATAATGTAAAACATTTCCCTTTTCAGTAATTGTCCTTAGTTGAAGGACATGTTTGGAATTCTGAATTTAAAGTATAAATGCGAGGATTTAAGTGTTGTCGTGGAATTTATTCAAAAATTATTCAATTTGAAAAGTTATGGCAGGAATTCATTATTTTTGGAAAAAGGAAAGGAATTAAATAGTATAAAGTGGGTTAAGGAAAAGATCTAATTAGAGTTATACATTTTCCTTTTATTATTATTATTATTATTTTTACTATTTTTTTATTATCATCATCATCATTATTATTATTATTAGTATTTTTTAAATAAAAAGGCCCCCTCACCTTCTCCCTCACCCATGCAAGCCTCCGTTTTCTTCTTCCAGGCCGCACACCCAGCCGCCACACCCCTAGTAACCGTGCCCCTCCAACCAACCGTCGTTCATTAAACTCGAAGCGCCACACGTTTGCTTTCAACCGGTCGCACCGTTGGATCCAGCCCTTGCGTGCCACCAGTTGCCCAGCCGTCGACCTCCCTCCAACGGCGTTGCTCGCCATTCGTGGGTTTCGACCGACCAGATCTTGTTGGTCAGACCACGCTGCTCGTCGTTGCATCGTCCCTTTTAACCTTCATTCCGTCTGCGAGCAACCAGAAACTCTCCAGCCGCTGCCGTGAGCTCCGTTCAGTAGAGCCGCTCGTCAAAATTCCCTCCAGCCGCGCGTCCGCTGCTCTAGCCTCACCACTGTCGGTCGCCGTCATCCCTGCCGCATCGGGTCTGCTTTGGTATTTGTCAAAATCTTGGATTAAGGGTAAGTGTAAATTGTTTTGATTGGATTCCATGAGGATTTTGAGCAGTCACTAGAGTTTTGCCTTAAATTTTGGTTCACGTCATGTTTTGGATGTAGGGAAAAATTTTTAGATTGCTGAAGTTGTCGTCCAGCCGAGGAAAAGGGGTAGTCGACGAATCTTGGTGAAGGGTAAGGCTTTAAACTTATGTGGGTTGTTAAGCATGTTGTATGTTTATGAATTTCTCAATTTAAGTTTGACTGAACCATGGATTGCGGCCTAAAATAATTTGCCATGATGTTGGGTGTTAGGTTTGGATCTTGAGGTGTTCTGGTGTCATTGTTTTGGGTGTTTTTAAGTTTGATCCTGTGGGCTTTCGGTTTCGTTGGACAAGGAAGAGGTTGAGCTTGCTAGTTTCTGGAGTTTGCGAGTAAAGGTAAGTAATCTTACTACTGGAACTGCCCACGGGCCAAGCTTTAGTTGTATGCTAGCATGATAAGCGTATGTTATGGTAAATGTTAGCATATTGATTGACAGTATGTCCTAAATCAAAGTATGTTCTGGCACGAATTCTAATTTGTTTACATACACCCCTAAGTACTTGATCGTTAGTATGTGATAGTATGTGTTTTCATATGTCGATGTCTGATCGGCTGGTATTGAGGCATACTTGCATGTTGTGGATTTATGATGTAAGTTAGGCATGGATGATGTGTATTATGTTGTTAAGAAATATGTGTATGTGATGAAGCCATGGTATCAAGGGTTGTTATGTATGTTTTAGAACTGTACAATGTTGAATCTTAGTACGTTAAGACTGTGTGAATATCCTCATTGATTAGTTAGATGCTCACCAATTTTGTGTTTCCTTCAGGATTCACCAGTTTTTTTTGTGTTTTCCTTCGGATTCCAACAAGTTTTTGTGTTTCATCGGTTTACCAGTTTATGTTGTCCTTCGGGATTCACCAGTTTTATGTTTCCATTTAAGATTCACCAGTTTTGTGTTTCCTTCGTCTTCACCAGTTTGTGTTTCCTTTGGTGTTTTCCTTCGAATTCACCAGTTGTGTTTCCTTCGGGATTCACTGCCGTTTGTGTTTCCTTCAGGATTCCCCAGTGTTTGTGTTTCCTTCATGATTCACCAGTGTTGTGTTTTCTTCGGGTTGTGTTTTCCTTCAGGATTCACCAGTTTTTGTGGGCATACATAACTACAAAGGGACAATACTCAGTCTCTTAATTGTTTTACTATACATTAAGCTGCCAAAGGTGGGTATCTAGAGACATAGAAATGCCTATGCCCTGGACCCCACGATGGCTCAGCGGAATTCATGATTATGCCACATGGTACCCTATTATTGTTTTTAACAATTGTATTTAATAAATGTCTTTTGAACTTCTCTTGTTTTTAATTAGCATTTATTTCAAATGACTAAGCGTCATTTTAAATTCTTTACATGCATTTATTTTAGTAATGGCCTTACCTAGGTCCTAGGAGGTCGGGTCGTTACAGTTGGTATCAGAGCCCATGTTTTGGGTTCTGTAGACTGACTTACTATGTAAGTCTAGATAGTCCCTGTGACCAGTAATGAATTCCTCATCATCGCTAGGTACATTCTATTAATGAAAGTTTCCATATGTATATGAGGACAGTGATGTAGTGTTTTAAACACATGATGTCTGAGAGAGGCTCAAAAATAGTTAGCTAACGTACAAATTTATGACAGGACATGGCACCTAAATGTAGAACAAGGAAAATAGTTAGAGAAGAAATACCAGCAGAGAGAGAAGGGAGTAATCAAACTGCTCCGGCGGCGCCAATTTCGCCTATGACCCAAGTGGATGAAAAGGCAATGGAAGCCCGAATTAGTGAAGCTGTTGCAACTGCTCTGATGGGGAAGCTGTAGGAGCTGATCCGTAGCACGATGGCAGGACAGCCTGCCCAGACTCAGGCTCAAGAGGAACCGGTGCCACCCGAGCCGTTACGACAAACCTGCCCGCAGGACAATGACACACAGAGCTTATCTCTCGAGGCCAAACATTTAAGGGATTTTCGGAAGTATGGCCCTCGCCCCTTTGATGGATCGTTAGGAGACCCCACCAAGGCAGAATTGTGGTTGTCATCCATTGAGACAATTTTTCGTTTTATGAGGTGCGAGGAAGAACATAAACTGGAATGTGCAGTCTTCATGCTGACTGGTAACGCGTCAATCTGGTGGCGTTCGACAGAAAAGATGATCGATATCAGAGGTGACCTTGCAACCTGGGAACAGTTCAAGGAACGTTTTTATGAGAAGTACTTTTCGGCCAACACCCGATACAATAAGCAGGCAGAATTCTTGAACCTGAAGTAGGGCGTTATGTCAGTGGAGGAGTACGAGAAAGAATTTGATAAGCTGTCTCAGTTTGCTCCTGAGCAAGTGGCCACCGAGGCAGCGAGGACCGAGAGATTTATCCAGGGCCTGAGGAGCAGGTTGCGAGGGATGGTGCATGCCTTGGATCTCAAGACTTATGCTGCGGCACTGCGAGCTGTGTGAGGATTGATGCTGACTCCTAGGGGGGAGAGGAATACAAGAGGTCACTCGGGATTGGAACCTCCGCAGGGCAGAAAAGGAAGGCTGAGCACGGGACTCTTGAACATCAGCAGAGGGGTCAGAACACTGTGCATGTTCCACATCAGTAGGGACAACAGAGTACCCAAGCTGGGAATGGCAGGGAGGATAGATCGATATGCACCACTTGCGGTAAGCAACACTGGGGACGTTGTTTAGCCGGCTCTGGGAATTGTTTCCGATGTGGTCAGAAGGGACATATGGCAGATAGATGCCCAAGGAAGAATGCGCTTGAGCACAGAAGCTAGCCCGTAGGATCATTCCAGGGAGGCCCGAACCGCCAGCAACAGTAGGGAAAGGTATTTTCTACCACTCGGCATGAGGCCGAGAAGTCAAGCACCGTGGTGACAGGTACACTTCCCATTTTGGGACACCATGCTCTTGTTTTATTTTACTTTGGTTCTTTGCACTCGTTTATATCTGCTATATTTGTGAGACACGCCATGTTAGACTCAGAATCGTTGCAATTTGCATTGTCTCTTTCCACTCCATCGGGAGAGATTATGTTAGCTACAGAAAAGATAAAGGCATGTTAGGTAGAGGTAGCCAACCGTACATTAGATGTAACCCTGATAATTTTAGATATGCGCGATTTTGATGTTATATTAGGCATGAATTGGTTAGCTGCTAACCATGCTAGCATAGATTGTTCTCGTAAGGAAGTTATCTTTAAACTTCCTACAGGAGCCAGTTTCAAGTTTAAAAGGGTTGGGACTGTAGTCCTACCCAAGGTGATATCCGCATTGAAGGCCAATAGGCTATTCGACCAAGGAGTCTGAGGCTTTATGACTAGTGTAGTAAAAACAAGGAAGAATGAAGTTACCTTGACTTCAAAGCCAGTAGTGAAGGATTTTCCAGATATGTTTCAGAAGACCTTCCCGGATTGCCCCCGCAGCGGGAGATAGATTTTGCTATTGAATTAGAGCCAGGCACAACCCTATTTCGAGGGCCTTGTACAGGATGGCCCCGACAAAGTTGAAGGAATTAAAGGTCCAATTGCAGGAGTTGTTGGACAAGGGTTTCATTCGTCCTAGCGTGTCACCATGGGGTGCACCCATTTTGTTCGTGAAAAAGAAGAATGGATCGTTACGTCTATGCATTGACTGCAGAGAGTTGAACAAGGTGACCGTCAAGAACAAATATCCCCTTCCCAGGATCGATGATTTGTTTAACCAGTTACAGGGAGCTACGGTGTTCTCTAAGATTGACCTCCGGTCAGGGTACCACTAGCTGAGGATAAAGGACAGTGACATACCCAAGACAACCTTTCGTTCGAGGTATGGACATTATGAATTCATAGTGATGTCATTCGGCCTATCGAATGTACCAGCAGTGTTCTGGATCTGATGAATAAGGTGTTCAAGGAATTCCTCAACACCTTCGTTATTATTTTTATTGATGATATTTTGATTTATTCTAAGACAGAGGCCGAGCATGGGGAGCATTTGTGGAGAGTTTTAGAGGCATTGAGGGCCAATAAGCTATATGCTAAGTTTTCTAAATGTGAATTTGGTTGAAGCAGGTGTCTTTTCTAAGGCATGAGGTATCCAAGGAAGGTGTCTCAGTGGATCCTGCAAAGGTGGAGGTAGTTACGGGTTAGGCTCGTCCAACCACGGTCAGTGAGGTACGCAGCTTCCTGGGGTTAGCAGGCTACTACAGACGGTTTGTGAAGGATTTCTCTCGCATAGCCGTCTCATTAACTCAGTTGAACCGGAAGGGGGCAACATTTGTTTGGAATGAGGCTTGTGAAAGCAGTTTCCAGGACCTCAAGCAGAGGCTGGTTTCAGACCCAATTCTCACAGTATCGGACGGATCAGGTGGTTTCGTCATTTTCAGTGATGCATCCAAGAAGGGGTTGGGATGCGTATTGATGCAGCATGGTAGAGTAGTTGCTTACGCTTCACGTTAGCTGAAGAAGCACAAACAGAATTATCCCACGCATGACTTAGAGTTAGTAGCAGTGGTTTTTGCTCTCAAGATCTGGAGACATTACTTGTATGGAGAATAGATACAGATTTTCACCGACCACAAGAGTTTGAAGTACTTTTTCACTCAAAAGGAGCTAAACATGAGGCAACGAAGGTGGTTGAAACTAGTAAAGGATTATGACTGTGAAATTTTGTACCACCGGGGAAAGCAAACGTAGTGGTAGATGCTTTAAGCAAAAAGATGGCCCATTCCGCAGCTCTTATTACCGGACAGACTCCCCTATGCAGGAAACTGGAGAGGGCAGAGATTGCAGTAGTCGTGGGTAAGGTTGCAACACAGTTAGCACAGTTGTCGGTGCAACCAAGCCTAAGGCAGAAGATTATTGATGCGCAGCGAGATGACCCTTATTTGGAGAAGAGAGTTCGTAGAGTGAAGTCAGGCCAGGATAGCGAATTCTCTATGTCAGCAGAAGGCGGCCTCATTTATCAGGGGCGTCTGTGTGTGCCGGCGGTTAGTGACATTAAGGATGAGCTGTTGTCAGAGGATCATAGTTCCCTATTCTCGGTCCACCCCGGCAGCACCAAGATGTACCAGGATCTGAAACGCTACTATTAGTGGAATGATATGAAAAGAGAGGTTGCGGAGTTCGTCAGTAAGTGTTTGGTGTGCCAGCAGGTGAAAGCCCCAAGGCAGAGGCCAGCAAGCTTGTTACAACCATTAAACGTACCAGAATGGAAGGGGGAGCATGTGTCTATGGATTTCATCGTGGGTTGCCTCGGACAGTTAAAGGTTTCACTGTGATATGGGTCGTTGTAGACAGACTTACGAAGCTAGCACATTTCATACCTGGAAAGTAGACCTTTTCAGTGAATAAGTGGGCACAGATATACATGAAGGAAGTGGTAAGATTGTATGGAGTACCCGTGTCCATTGTGTCGGATAGAGACCCTCGTTTTACGTCTAACTTCTAGAAGAGTCTCCAAGAGGCATTGAGAACCAACTTCAGTACAGCGTTCCACCCTCAGACTGATGGGCAGACAGAGAGATTGAATCAGATACTAGAAGACATGTTGCGTGCCTGTGCCATAGAGTTTTTTGGAAATTGGGATGCTTACTTGCACTTATTGGAGTTTGCGTACGATAACAACTACCAGTCCACTATTGGGATGTCACCCTTTGAGGCCCTATATGGGAAGAGTTGCAGGTCCCCTATGTGTTGAGATGAGGTAGGAGAGGGGAGATTGTTAGGACCTGAATTGGTGCAGACCACAAATGAGGCCATATAGAAGATCAGGGCTCGTATGCAGATAGCCCAGAGCAGACAGAAGAGCTATGCCGATGTAAGACGTAAGGACCTGGAATTTGAGATTGGGGTAAAATTGTTCTTAAAGGTGGCACCCATGAAGGGTAATCTAAGGTTTAGCAGGAAAGAAAAGTTGAGTCAGAGATTCATTGGACCTTTCGAGGTCTTGGAGCGAGTTGGCCCTGTAGCTTACCGTTTGGCCTTGCCTCCAGCATTGTCTTCAGTTCATAATGTCTTCCATGTCTTGATGCTAAGGAAGTATGTGGCAGACCCGTCCCATATAGTTGAATATGAGCCCTTACAGTTGAATGATAACTTGAGCTACGAGGAGAAGCCCATAGAGATTCTTGCCAGAGAAGTAAAGACATTGCGCCGTCGGGAAATTGCTTTTGTGAAGGTTCTATGGCAGAACCACCAGTTCAGGGAAGCCACCTGGGAGCGAGAGGACGAGATGAAGGCCCAGTACCCGAAGCTTTTTCAAGGATGAACTTTCGAGGACGAAAGTTCTTTGAGGGGGGAAGAATGTAACATCCCACACCTTTTTATTTATTTATTAATAATGTAATACTTTTCCCTTTTCAGTAATTGTCCTTAGTTGAAGGGCATGTTTGGAATTCTGAATTTAAAGTATAAATGCGAGGATTTAAGTATCGTCGTGGAAATTATTCAATTTTCAAATTCAATTTGAAAAGTTATAGTAGGAATTAATTATTTTTGGAAAAAAGAAAGGGATTAAATAGTATAAAGTGGGTTAAGGAAAGGATTTAATTAAAGATATAATATTTTCCTTTATTATTATTATTATTAGTTTTTTTAAAATAAAAGGGTAGCCCCATCTCCCTCACAGCCGCCTTGCTCGAACGCCGCCCAGATCAGACACCGAACGTCCGCCGCCAGCCACGAATCCTAGCCGCTCGCATCTCTTTCTCTCTTGGCAACCCTCGCACCCTTCGCTCCCGTCTCGCCAACCGGTCAAGCCGCGCCACCTCCAATTGACATCTCAGACCTAGCCGCGCGCGTGTCGCTTGTTCTCATGCACCGCTGTGCCTCCCCAAAGTCGTCCGTGTCAGATCTAGGGATTTGACCGCACTGCTTCCCTCGCCCTTCGCTCACGACGGTTCTCGCCAACTGATCAAGTCATGCCGCCTCCGATCGACGTCTCGGAACCAGCTCCCCCGCGTCTGCCACTCTAACCGCTTCACTACTAGCTGTCGTCGCCCTGCCACATCGGGTTCGTCTTGGTCTTCGTCAGATCTATTGGGGTAAGGTTGTGTCGGTTCGTTTCATTCTCTTGCCCATTAATATTGTGTTTCAGTGTTATGACTCGTCTTTATTGAATTTTGTTTCAAGCTTAAGTCGTCAGGGAGTTTGGAAGTCAAAGGAGGCATCGTCGTGGAAGGTGGAAGTGTTTTTCTTTCTTTGAATAAGTTCTTGATAGTTTAGACTTGGACCTGAAGTCTTACAATTATGGCTTCAACTGAAATTTGAGAGTTGTTTTGTTGTTAGGACCGCTACTTTGGATTGCCGTCATAGTTTGGTGATCTAAAATTTTTATCTGTGGAGTATCGACTCGAGGTATGTAATCTTATCACTGGAACTGCCCACGGGCCAGACTTTAGTTGTATGCTAGCATGATAAGTTTATGTTTCCTTCGGGATTCACCAGTTTTGTGTTTCCTTTGGGATTCATTAGTTTTATGTTTCCTTCAAGATTCACCAGTTTAGTGTTTCCTTCGGGATTCACTAGTTTTGTGGGCATACTTAACTACAATAGGATAGGACTCAGTCTCTTATTTGTTACATGTATTTATGTGCCATATGTGGGTATCTAGAGGACATAGATGGCTAGCCTGACCCCAGTGATAAGGTTACTTACTGAGTATTATATACTCATTCTTTCTTATGTTAATGTTTCAGGTAAGGGTAGAGATACACCGGCGATGGTGCAGTGGAATTCATGATCCAGCCACTGGGGCTAGTTTTTTTTTATGCTTCTGCATCATTTTTCATGTTTCCCTTAATGTTTAGTTTTGATGTTTGAAACTTATTATTAAGAATTGTTTTTCACATGTACTTATTAACCTTTATGATTTATGGGTACCCTATTATTGTTTTTAATAATTGTATTTAATAAATGTCTTTTGAACTTTTCTTGTTTTTAATTAGCATTTATTTCAAATGACTGAGCATCATTTTAAATTCTTTGCATGCATTTATTTTAGTAACAGCCTTACCTAAGTCCTAAGGGGTCAGGTCGTTACAATTAGTATCAGAGCCCATGTTTTGGGTTCTGTAGACTGACTTACTATGTAAGTCTAGATAATCCCTGTGATCAGTGATGAATTCCTCGTCATCGTCAGGTACATTCTACTAACGAAAGTTTCCATATGTATATGAGGATAGTGATGTAGTGTTTAAACGCATGATGTCTGAGTGAGGCCCAAAAATAGTTAGCTAACGTATGAATTTATGACAAGACATGACACCTAAATGTAGAACAAGGAAAATAGTTAGAGAAGAAATACCAGCAGAGAGAGAAGGGAGTAATCAAACAGCTCCGGTGGTACCAATTCCACCTATGACCCAAGTGGATGAAAAGGCAATGGAAGCCCGGATTAGTGAAGCTGTTCCAACCACTCTGATGGGGAAGCTGCAGGAGCTGATCCATAGCACGATGGCAGGACAGCCTGCCCAGACTCAGGCTCAAGAGGAACCGGTGCCACCCAATCCGTTACGACAAACCCACCCGTTCAGCCGGATAAGGGATGCTTTTAGAATTTGGCCTGGACCGGCTCGACCGGGTATTGGACCAAGTAGAGGTATTCTGTTTTTTCGCCCGGCCCCGTACCTGGCCAGGTATGGGCTAGGCCATTTTTTTTTTATTTATTTATATTTATATAGAATTTTTTTTAAGTATGCATTGATGATCATGATGTGTTGTCTTCTAATTTATCTATTTCATGAAAAATGTAGGTTATAATGGAACTAGATATGAAGGTTCATCCTAATGACTATTTTCCTGCGGCCCTTTCATGTTGTTCCCACATAGGAAAGGCTATCCCTAAAATTAAGAAAAAACTATGTCCGACACAATCAGCCATGTTTAGACAAACATATTTTGGTCCTCTCCTTAACACAAACATTATCTTCAATGGACCACTAATTCATTATATTTTTCTTCGGGAGGTAGAGGAACCTAGGAGAGATGTTATTAGCTTTAATCTTACGGGGAATAAAAAATATCCTTCAGCCAAGTAGAGTTTAACCTTATCACAGAACTAAAATATCAAACTAGAAATGTGAGGGGAGAAAATTCTTTTGTTAGACTTAGAGCCAAGTATCTAAACAATAATGAGGGCATGAAGGCATACGAGTTAGACTCTATTTTTCCAAGTCTTGAGTTTGAAAACGATTTTGATGCAGTGAAAATTGCATTGTTTTATTTTATTGAGTTATAATGGGTAGAGAGGGGAAAAAGCAAATGGATTTTGAAAATTTAGCGATCATAGACGATTGAAATAGATTTTGTAATGAGGATTGGAGCAAGAAAATTTTTGTCAATACAATTAAACGATTCAAACAAGGATTGAAAGATAAAGCATAGACTTATAAAGGCAATGCAGATGGAAAACAACAGATGTACAGTCTTTACGGGTTTCCCCATGCTTTTCAGGTAACTTAATTAGTTTGATTAATGAATATTCATAAAAGTACATCATTGATATACACTTACATTTCATATAAGTATCGACATATGAAACGATTTCATCATTATCCAGACACATTGCAAACAGATTGAATGACAATGCGATATACCACGCATTTTGAGATGGTCATGCTCACATTCTCCTTCATATGGAGTGATTAGAAACGAAGTCTTTGGGTCAGATGCAGTATGTTTGTTCTTAATTTTGTTGGGTTGGAATTATTTTGATGATTATAGCTTTTTGGTTTATAATGTATATAACCTAGCCCTATTCCGATTTAAGGGCTTCTCTTGAAGCAATAACGCGTTGATCTAGTCACCATCGGAGCCACAAAGGACTATCTAAATTGATCCTTTATTTATTCATGATTATAATTTTTTGTAGGTGAAAATTACATTGGAACTCGTTCCTTCTGAAGAAGAGATTCAGTTTATGAATCGTGTTATGGAGTCACCCATCTCTCCACTTGCACCAATTGCACCACCTGCACCACTTGCACCACCTGTACAACTAGAACCCACAAATGATGGCAATGTTGTTGGACCTTTGAACACTAAGGAGGTCGATGACAGTGAAAATCAACAAAGACATGACGAGAAGTCCCAAAAGAAATGGAAGAAGTACCGCAAATTGGTTAAGCTAGTCAAACGTCTTGATCGTTGCGTGGAAAGTTTGGAACATGACCTAAAAAGCATTAAGAAGTACTTGCGACGATTATCAAAATTAAGGATATACCATTATGATGCTTTTTGTACGTTATCTTCATAACTAAGCATGCAGGGATATACCTAAAAAGCATTAATAACTATGCATGCAGGGAAAATACGTTGACTGCACTAGAGGTGGGGACCATGGACGTACGAGTGATCATGCTGTGGCCAACGATGGTGATAGGGATGGTCATTCTCCTGGAGCTGTAGGTGTTGTAGGTGGTGATATTGTACCTGTGGCGGTTCCAGGTGACGATGTTGTAGATGAAGGGTCCGCCATTGATGGACGGAAGGACCTGGATGACCTCGTTGAGAAGTTAACGACCAAAACTATTTATGTAATATTGTCATTCAGAAGTTAGGATATTTTGTCATGATCCTTGTTGTCTGTCCTTATCATCTATGTCTTCCAATTTAGTATGCAATTTGGAAGTTACGATATTTCGTCATGATCATGCTATGACCTTCTATTGTTGTAATAATGATTTTATTTTTTATTTGATTGAATAACTCTATAATTGACATATAAGTGTAGCCATCATTGTGTAGGTTGATTGAACACCAATATTCTTATAAGTTCACTACAAATTTTATTGTGTAGGTTGTCGATATAAGTTCACCAGACACGGAAAATGTAAATGTAATAGAAGGTCGCAATGGCTGAATGAGGAAAATTTCTTGAAAATTAACTACACCATGGAAGGACATAAGTAAGTATGGGAAAAGGCAAAAAATGCATCAGAAGTATGATCCCCTCGTTGACATACCTGAAGATCTTAACATTAAATTTCAAAAGTGGATGGATAACGTAGACCCTGCTGCGATGATTCGGAGGAATGCATATGCTCAAATGGATAAAAATTGGTTTAATAGTCTGTTAACACCGTCCCAATTGATGAATGACGAGGTATATAACCTTTAATGTAGATTCTCGTGTGTGTATACGTGTCCCTATTTATTTGAACACTCTTATTGTGCAGGTAATAGACACATTTTTTATAGTCATAAAAACGAAAATGCAAGCCCAACTAGGCTTATGTCGTTGAAAATTTGCTATAGCTGACATTGTAGTTACGGTATGTTATCTAACATTGTAGTTACACTATATATTAGTGAAGGAAATTGGAAGCGAATTTCCATCAGCAGCGAAACAAGACTATTCAAAATTACAATCATGAATTAACATAACATTTACAGTCGACTTCAAACATAAACGGTTATGCAAATCATACAGAAATTACAGCATGAAAGTCTCAAAAGCACAAAGGGAAAACTATACAAACAATGGCATAAGCGTCTCCACGCTCTGTTGCGCACGAACGCTCGAACAATCTACAACCTCAAACGCCCGATCTACACGACCGCAATATCACAACGAACACAGCACAAACACTTCATGCTCATCCTCAACGAATGCCTCGGTCACGAATTCCTCCGTAACATGAACAGCCTCCACAACACCACTAACGACCTTCAGAAAACCTCGACGGTATTGAGTTGAGTTGAGTCTGACACCACCAATAAGGCGACCTTGGTATTTTCGGTGTGAGAATCCAGAGGGTGAGCTCTGTTCGGACTTGGTATGAGGCAGACGAAAGAGGAAAAAACGATCGCGTACACGACTGGGCAAGTGGGAGATGGCAGAGACCTATCATATAGGTCGATGCCCAATCATTTAGATAAAGCTATGTGATCGTCTAGCGAAAGCTATGCGATCGTTTAGTCTATCGTTTAGCTCGATCTATCGCCTACAGACTCTACACGATCGTTTACCTTGGGCCAGCGATCGTCTAGCAAAACTATGTGATCGTTTAGTAAATACTGCACGATCGTTTAGTTCTACTCTGCATGATCGTTTAGCTCGTCCAGTCGTCGTTTAGTAAATCTGTATTTACTTGACGACTTCATGAGTTTCTTTTGCGCGGAGAGAAAACTCAAAACTTTTTCAAACTTTTGTAACACCTCATTTTCAAAATAGGAAGTCTATTTTTCTTTTAAACTCACGGTTACCATGATCCAATAACCACCCACTACCTTGGTTATTTAAAAGAAAAAGAATTAATTATCCAATAATTAATATTATTATAAACATAAATGATAACCAACTTATCATACTATCACTACAAGAAAAAGAAGTTCTCCCGACGCCTAAATAGAACGTCAGGAGATAGGTCGTCGGGAGAGACGATCTCTCCCGACGAAGTAAAGGTCCGCGCCATTAAGGTGCGTCAGGAGTTCTCTGGAAACTCCCGACGCATTAAACAGGCGTGGGGAGTTCCCCGGGGAACTCCTGACGATTAAAAGAGGCGTCAAAAGTTCCCCGGGGAACTCCCGACGCCAGGTGTTGACTGTCGAGAGTTCTCGGGAACTCCCGACGGATCTCTCGATGCTCGTCGGGCGGCGTCAGGAGAGGGGTCTAGTTTAAACCAGACCCTAGACCCCTTATTCTTCCCCACTCCCCCTTCTTCTTCCCCATTATTCATAAAACCCTAATCCCAATCTCCCCCCTCCCCCCCCACCACCAACCGCCGCGCCTCTTTCTTCCTCTCCCTCTCATATTTTTCCCTCTTTCTCCCATTTTCCTCATTTTTCTTCACCATTCTTCCTCCCTCTCCCCATTTTTCCATCATTTTACACTTTAACTCCCATTTTCTCCATTTTCCCATCCAACTTTTCTTCCATTTTTTTCATCAAATTTTTCTTCCATTTCTCCCTTTTCTTCCATCCTTTTACACTTTCCATTTTTCCACCAACTCCTTCCTTCCCTCTCCCATTTTCCCCTTATTTTTAATCTTTTTTTCGTCTGTCGCCGCTGCCGCTCTTCCCTTCAGTCAGCAGCTGCAATCAACTGCCCGCCGCTATCGTCGTCTCCTCGCCAGTAATTTTCTCATTTTATTTTATTTTGTATATTTATTTAAATCATATGTGAAATGGCCATTAAAATGTGTTTCAATATTGTATTCGCTTTTGTTAATTCTCTGAAATTGTGTACAGATCATGCCCATTAAAATCTTCTCTGAATTTTTTTTTTTTTACGAATCATGCCCATTAATATCTCATCAATTTTGCATAATATATTTGTTTTACAATTCTCTGAAATTTTTTAGAGTAATTTTATAACGAACATGTCATATGATGTTGGTTATTTGGAGCCTAAGCATGCATGATTTAACATTTCGAAGATGTCGAATAAATGAAAGGTCTATATTAATCTAAAAAATATAAAATAATTCTTTAAACCTCCAATTTGGTACTTAACATATTTAATATTATAAAAGAGTTTAAAGAATCTACTAGACATAAAACTAAATTTTGTATCTAATAGAAAATTTAACTTTAAATTTTGTGTCCAATAGGCTTGTAAATTTTAGAAGATGTTGAATAGATGAAAGGCCTATATTAGACACAAAATTGAAAGCTTGGAGACGTACTAAATAAAACATTTGAAAGTTGTTAAGACAATTTGAGCAGTCTAGGGACCTATGTGTTTATTTTGCCTTAAAAAATGAAAATTATGGAACTCAATGTTTAATAATACTTTGTACTTTGTCTTCTAATCCAGGTTATTGTTTTGGATTACAAGTTGATCAAAAAATATTTATTTTTAAGGATGAATAAAGAATGAATTAAATTAAGGAATAAGTTATCAGTGGAGTACAGAGAAGGAATATCACAGTTCTTAGATATGGTAAAGTTTCATATTAATGATTCCGGACGAATAAGATGTCTATGCAAGAATTGTATGAATTCAATTTGGGAAAAGATAGATATTGTGGAATGACATCTATTAACATATGGAATATCTCCCTCATATTGTGAATGGGTATATCATGGAGAGCCAGTAAACTTATCTAGAAGTCATACAAGTCATTCAATACAGGATGTTGTCGAAGAAAATGAGATGTTGAATCTTATAAATGATTTACAAGTTCCAATTAAAAATGAAAATGCAAATGAAGGAAGGATTGAGAATGAAATGTCCTTTAATGGTCAAGAAAGAGATACCACAAACTTATTCGAGGATTTAATGACCGAAGCACGTAATGAATTATACCCTAGGTGTTCACAATTTTCGTCATTGAACTTTTTAGTCAAGTTGATGCATATCAAAGTTCTGAACAACTAGAGTAACAAATCGTTTGACATGTTGCTGGAATTGTTAAAAGCAGAGTTTCCAGCTGGCACCTCTATACTTACTTTCTTTTATGATGTCAAGCAAAAATTGCATGATTTAGGCCTAGGTTATGAGTCTATTCATGCGTGCAGATATGCTTGTGTATTGTATTGGAAGAATTGTTGGCTATCCTGCAGTTATGGTAGCCAAACAACTGGATTTTGATGTGTTTTTTTGTTGGCTATCTTGTGTATTTATGAATGTTTACGAAGTTTAATGTGTTGTTGGGGGCGGGTTGAGATTGAGTTAAACCATTTTGGGGACAAATTTGCGTTTTATGTGTGTTGGTCATTGTTTACTCGTTTTGTATGTTTTTGATATTCGGGAGGTTCCATGTTTATCGTGGGGGTGGGTAGAGTTTCATTACACCCGTTTTGTCCTTGAAATTGGCTATCTTGTGTATTTATGAATGTTTACGGAGTTTAATGTGTTTGAGAGGGGGGGGGGGAGGTTGAGATAAACCATTTTGGGAACGAATTTGAGTTGTATGTGTGTTGGTCATTGTTTACTCGTTTTGTGTGTGTTTGAATTGGTTATCTTTATGGGAGGGTTACTTGGTTTGTCGTGGAGGTTGGTTAGAGTTTCTTCATTACCCCCGTCTTCGACCTTTGGAATTTGGCTAACTTGTGTATTATGATTATTTTATGAAGTTTAATGTGTTGTGGTGGGGGGGGGGGGTTAGATAAACCATTTTGGGGATGAATTTGAGTTTTATGTGTGTTGGTCATTGTTTACTCGTTTTGTGTGTTTTTGATGTTCGGGAGGTTTCATGTTTGTCGTGGGGGGTGGGTAGAGTTTCATTACACCCGTCTTGTCCTTAAACTTGGCTATCTTGTGTATTTATGAATGTTTACGAAGTTTAAAGTGGGGGGGGGGAGGGATTGAGATAAACCATTTTGGGGACAAATTTGAGTTTTATATGTGTTGGTCATTCTTGAGGCATTTCATGTGTTTTTTATGTTCGGGAGGTTACATGTTTGTCGTGGGGGGTGGGTAGAGTTTCATTACCACCTGTATTGAAGTTTGAACGTGTTGTGGATGTTTATCGATATAACATTTCAATGTTTTTGTTTTATTATAGAATGCTATTCAGAGATGAGCTGGGACAATTGTTGAAGATGTTGTGTTCGAGAAGTGTTCTAGATGTTGTTTTGATTTTACTTCTTTTATGTATTTGTGATATAAATGTCTATCAGCTTCGTTTGGATATTGTAATTTCTAGTATTGACTTCGTTTGGATATTGTAATTTTTTATTTACTTGTTATAATATGGACTTCATTTTCGTTTTTTAGTTATGTGAATCTTTATTTGGTTTAATATGTTTTACAGGTTTTCAGATCAAGATTTAAAAAATTACAAACGATATATTAAATTTTAATACTCCCCACGCATATAGGATCTCTTGACGCACTTTAAAACGACGTCGGGAGTTATGGGCAACTCCCGACACCTATGTGGTATGTCGGGAGTTCCCAGAACTGCCAACACTGTATATTAGACATCGGCAGTTCCAGGAACTCCCGACGTACTACATATGCGTCGGGAGTTCCCCCATAATTCCCGACGCCGTTTAAAAGTGCCGGGTTTCTCTCGACCAAACTCCTGACGACCATTTATGCGTCGGAAGAGCCTCTCCCGACGATTTTTTCACACTTTCCCAACGAATTGTGACGTCAAAAGAAGTCAGATTTCTTGTAGTGTATATTTATAACTTATAGTTTTAATATTTCATCTCATGAAACATGTAAACCATAATTCTTTTTCTATTCCATGACACTTAATGTAAATCTTATTTACATCAATCCTCCACTAGATGTATCTTCTACATCATACCGATTATATCATATATAATCAAAATACCTCTTATCAATTTGAACATTTCAAATCAACACCAAGAACTGATCCTCAACTGACTCCATTGAGCTACCAAGGGGACCTTATAGACCTGTAACTCGAAGCTCCAATGGTACATGAAGGATTGACTAAACTCTTTAGTCATGGGATCCACCATCTGTTAACTGCCAGACACTCCACTAAAGACCGATAGCTAAACTCTCCTTACCACAGATATATTATGTGTCCATCTTAACCAATGACCAGTGCGACAACCCTTTAAAGATCGCTCGTAAGTACAGCTGGGCCAATAACAGTTATGCCCCTGTAGTTACTTCTGTCTCCTTAAGTACCACTGATCCTTCTAATGAACATAAGTTATAGTCCTATTATGACCGAGTCTTCTCTTCCAAAGAGAAGCTGTGGCCATTATGTTCAAGCCCTGGAATCAGCCCTTAAGGGAGTAATCTCTCTACTTATCCTTGCTTCGGGAAAGGAGTGAATTCCATCTTGTGGATTGAGTTCCCAGCTCCCAGATCAGATAAGTCCCCAAAAAGGTAGGCATGTTGAGTTGGCAATCTGGCCACTCTCACCTATACTAATCAAAGAACCCGCCTTCAAAGGCAGGAGTTCCCAAAACACTTAAGATTGAGGTCGTGCCACCTATGGTCGTTTAGATGAGATGCAAGTCTCTATTATCAATGACGTTATATACAAAATCTAGTCATCTCATGGTCCTGGTCTTATACAAACTCTTTGTATAGGACACCCCCGCTCCACGTCTCCACATGAATGGTCAGGACCTACCATCTATAGTAGTTTACAACACTTGCAAACCTCTACAAAGTGGGTCGTATCCATAGTGTCACTAGGTATCCAACCTTAATCCTTATACTACAAACCTATTTAGGTTATCACTTAATGCACTATCCACTTGTATATCACATATACATGCTTAAGTTTATATAAGATAACCAAGGAGCTTTGTTTATTGGATATGAGTAAATGCTAGAATTAAATAACACTTATTTTATTCATTGAACAATGTGTATCTTTACAAAACAACGAGACTCCGGGAGAATTAGGACACCAATCTCAATAATCTCTCACTTGTCCTAATGACTCGGGAGACTAATGTACAATATATAATAAACTAGGGCATACCCGTATCATCTCCCACTTGCCCTAGACAAGATGCCGCATGTCCCACAGACCCAGACTACCCAGGTGACCTTCAAACACGTTAGCCGTGAGGGCCTTTGTAAAGGGATCAACAACGTTGTATAATGTAAGGATCAGATCCTTATCTTCATATATAAACATGTAGTCCCTAGTTCTCCGAAGATACTCGAGGAACGTCTTGACCGTCGTCCAGTGATCAAATCCTCCATTGCTTTCTTAAAAAACAACGGATCCTTAGCCCCATCATTCGTAATGACGTTTTGGGCTTCAGTCAAATCTATGTAGCGATCCGGTGGGTTCATAACCCTCCTACTATGTCGAGGCAGTCTCAGCTCTTGAGCTGGTTGATTAGATGTTTCGACCTCAACAACTCTTGTTGATCTGTTAGTCTGTTCAACAACTCTTGTTGAACCCTCAGCAGTCTCAGTCTCACTAGAGATCTCACGTAAAACGAGCTTACTTCGTGGCTTATGATCCCTTATGTGATCTTCTTCCAAGAAGATAGCATTAGTGGAAACAAACACTTTGTTCTCATTCGGATCATAGAAGTATCCTCCTCTCGTTTCCTTGGGGTAGCCTACGAAGAGGCAAGCCTTCGAACGTGGTTCCAACTTCTTTGTGTTAGTCACTAGCATATGTGCCGGACAACCCTAAATCCTGAAGTGGCGTAAACTACCTTTACGGCCTCTCCATAACTCAAAAGGTGTTTCAGAAACACTTTTCGAGGAAATGTTGTTCAGGATATAACATGTAGTCTGCACTACATAACCCCAAAACGAGTCTGAAAGATGAGCATAACTCATCATAGACCGAACCATGTCCAACAAGGTCCTATTTCTCCTTTCTAATACATCAGTCTGCTGAGGTGTACCAGGGGCCGAGAGTTGGGACGCAATCCTATGTTTTATCATATAGTTCTGGAATTGGAGGTCCATATACTCTCCACCATGATCAAATTGTAGTGTTTTTATCTTCTTATCTAACAAGTTTTCAACTTCAGCCTTATACTCCTTGAACTTGTCAAGGGCTTCAGACTTACGTTGCATTAGGAAGAGATACCCAAACCTTGAATAATCATCTATGAAAGAGATGAAGTATTCATACCCACCTCGAGCTTTAACATTCATCGGACCGAAGAGGTCTGAATGTACAAGCTCCAAGGCTTCCCTAGCTCTGTAACCTTTTCCAGTAAAAGGTCCTTTGGTCATCTTGCCTTCGAGGCATGATTCACGTACCGACAAAGAGTTTTCTTCTAAACTCTTTAGAAGTCCACTTTTCACTAACTTCTCAATCCTATTGAGGTTGATGTGACCTAACCTTAGATGCAAAAGATGGGCGTTTTCCTTTCGAGAAAACTTTGGTCTTTTAGCTGTTGTTGCCGTACTGAACATTTCAGTGTTAAATAAGGCTTTTATGACTAACGGCCTTAGTACATATAAGTTATTTTCCATTGAACCATAACCAATCTCCATTCCATTCTTAAAAATAAACAATTTATTCTCAGAAAAGGAGACGATATAGCCTTGTTCAATGAGACAAGAAACCGAGATGAAGTTCCTCTTAATATGAGGAACTATAAAAACATTATCCAGTAACAAATAACGTTTCTTGTCAACAAATAACTTCAGCCTGCCTACAATAATAGTTGAAACAACCTCACCAGTACTGACTCGAAGAGTCATCTCTCCATGTGGCAACGTTTTCCAGGAACTAAATCCTTGGTAAGAGGAACTGACATTTTGGTAGCACTTGAATCAAGGATCCAGGCAGAATCATCATTCTCTACCAGACATGTCTCCAAGACCAATAAATCATATTTATTGTCTTGTCTCCTTTTTTGGAGAGCAGTCGGATGGAGGTTGTTTACATCGAAATTTGTTTCATACGATTCTTTCTACTATAAATAATCGGTCATTTTAAAAGATTTAAACAGAAATACTAATGAGTTGCTGAAAAAAAACGCATTGACCTACGTTAGGTTTTAAGCAAATATTCGTTGTAAAAAAAAACAACATCCAATAAAGTTTTAGAAAAACTAACATGAACCCCATGTGACATCTAGTTTCGCAATGACGCTTCAAAGGTTTAGGACAAAAGCCATCGAAGGGAGGTCAGTTATCCCTCCTCTAAATTGAGAAGTTCTCAACCAGTCATTAATACCAGAACAACTCTTGTTCCTATGATGACAAGCCATCATTGATTTGGCCAAGAGATCATTAACTTACTTAACAATCTCCCGTAAGTGTGACCCGCCATTTTAAGCCCTAGAGGTCCATCCCAAAAGGCTAATCTGAAGGGAAAAAATCTGATTGGGGCAAAACCTAAGGCGACCTTATCTATTTCTGGAGTTCACCTTGATATTGACCAACTGCACAAAACCCATCTGAAGGGGGACGCTCCGAAGGTGACACGAGGGCGTACAAAATGATCTCATGGTGTGAACCAATGACAGAGACCATAGGACGTGTCGACACACACCCTTCACCCACTTACTATAAATACTCTCTCCATTCACCCTGATATTGACTCATGTAAACACCATCCGAAGGGGGATGTATCCTGGGCATCTAGAAGCCAAACATGAATCTCACGGTATGAACATACAGGGAGAAACGTGAGTGGAATCATAAACATATTTGATACACCTCTTCCTCCCACTAAGTATTTTGTAACTGAGGGTTTAGCTTAGTTAGAAAAAACACAACGAAGCATTTTAACTAAGTGACTTTTAGGTTTTCTCAAGAGTAACTTTTACCTTGGATAGTTGAACAACTTTTTGATCATCATCCGTTAAACTCTTTAACGGAATCTTTAACCAAAATTTCACATGCTTATTGAAAATCTATCTAATTCACCTTTCCAGTAGGTTCCCAGGTAGGGGTGTTACGTTTCCGTCAAGTTAAGAACCCCAACCTAGCTAGAACCCCCCTTAGACAAAAGGTCTCTTATAGATAGGCTTACAACAAATTTAATCTTTTATTCAACCAATTTAATCCTATTAAACCGATTTTAAAAGATTAATCTAGGTTACTAAACTCTTTAGAACCACTTGAACTTAGGTCTATCTCAATCCAATTTTAAAACCCTTTTAAAAAACTTGAGTTCACCCTAAGTCTGCATGCAACTCTGAATTATTGATTTTAGGTCTAATTTCCTTTATAACACTTATAAATGGAAACAACCACAATGAAACAAGCAAAACATGCTTCCATTCACCCTTAGACTATAACACTTTTAATAAAAGGATGATGCGTGATAATGCTCACTGGTGACTAAAATTAGGGGAACGCAATATGCGATGCATGTCTTAAGTTATGCGTTGGTTCTCATGCGTCGGTGGTCATGCGTTGGAATGGAATGTATGCATTAATCTTATATACAATTACCATGCATTCCTGTCACAAGTTTTCTTGCGCTCTCGCCAAGTATAATGAGAACGTAAGTTTCTCGGGTGATCAAGGTCAAACTCAGGGACTTGTTGCTAAATATTATGCGTTGATGTGTTTGCGGCGGATAAATGAAAGAATGATGGTGGTTATAAGCTATAAACTACTCCTACTCCTAACTAACAGATTAAGCGGTGGGAATATGACTGAGAGGTAGAGACACGACAATTGTTGATGCGTAGTGAAATGCATGGAAAAATAGGTGAAAAGGTGAGGATGTCTTCATCACAACCCTAATCTTGACCACAAGGGTAACCCCAGCCAACGCAAACTTATTCGATCATGCTACACACACCTAACGAAGACGCATGTGACATGTAATAGCAAACAAAACTTATTCCTAAGTCTCTATTCTTGCTTATGTGATCTTAATCTAGCTCTCTCGAGCCTCGATTCTAATCTAGCTCTCTCAAGTCTTAGGTTCTTTCTTTAGACTCTCTCTCGAGTAGCTCTAAAGGGGTGATGGACGCATACGTAAGACAAGGTAATCACATAAACCTGACTGACGTAAGATTATTCCTATCCCTAGTGAACACTTGCTTACATTGTTTAATGCGACCAATCACTTACCCTCCCTAGCAGTTAGTAGCTATTGATTTTACTCATAAACGAGTATTGCATCCGCCTATAGACAAGCGTTGCTACAGCTTCACACTAAGCAAATAAGGTTTTCTCACAATACTCACGCAACGCACACCTCCCAGTGGTTTGCTACATGCTTCATATTCCTATGCTGCATGATTAAGTATGCGATACTCTAATAGTCTCACTAATTGATGCAATGAAAGTTAATGATGCTAAGTAAGTGAAGATGGAGATGGAGTCGAAGGAAAATATAGAAATGTATTGATCACAAAATGTATTAATTCCTTAAGCCAAAATGTAATACAATACAAGGAAAGAAGAGAAATGGGGGGCCAGCTGGAAGCAATGTCTTGCTTCCAGCATATGCGTGTCAAGACTGTCGGTGGTGCCATGGATGGGCAATGGAGTAGACTCTCTCGAGTTCTAACTCCGGCGAAGGCTCCTGTCGTCACTCGGAATGGATGAAGGGGATGAAGAACTCTCGAGCTATCTTCTCATGCTTTGATCTGGATAACAAGGATCCGCCCTAAGGCAGAAAACCCTGGATAAATTGAAATTATGCTCAACGGCTGCTATTTATAGAGCTTGATCACCAGCAGTATTAATGGACCTGCTCTGAATCTGACATTTGCGGTGCAATGGTCCTTTTCTGAATCTCTACTGCTAATGGCGTGGTAGGTGAAATGTCAACATCATCTTTTGATACTCTCGAGGTATGCGTTCATGTTTTAATTCCACCAACCTTGCGTTCATCCCACTATTATGGTTATCATTATGTAGCCACAATCTCTCTACGATGACCGCATTCGCTTGACGGCTGCAACATCCATGCGTCGAGCGTATGCGATCGTCTTCGCAATAACCTGGATCCTGCGTATGCGATCGATTTTTGCAGTTGCTACAAAAATAAACAATTGAACGCATAATAATGCATAATAGTGGGTTAGGCGAGATTCTTAATGCCGATCGACGCAAACTCATTTTCTCATGAATTTCAAACATAATTGCCACATATTCTACTTAATAGCCCTCATAATTCTAAATAAAAGGCCTATAATGACGTGCATTTCTGCCCGTCATCACTCACAACATGCAAAATATAACTCTTATATTTCATGATGCATACGCATGCTTTCAAGTAATTTTTTCATGCTTGATTATAACAATTATAATACATGACGCATGATTAATTGCACAACCTAAGGTGGGTTTTAACTATATGACAAACACTTTGACATATAAACACCATACATCACATGTATAAACATAAAAGTTGATGCACCGGGTAAAATTGCCTTAAAACACAAAAGAAAAGCTAACTATTACAAAGACAATGAGTCTTCGGTTCAAACAGGCGAACCAGGTCTTGAATCGCTTGGCAAAGCATCGCTTCTCCAACCATCCATCATGTACTAAGCACCCCGCGATCATCTACACGATAAAACAAACACTTCGTTCTATCGTGTACCAGTGCTCCTAGAGTTACGATCATTTAGCATTTACTATACGATCATCTAGAAAAATCCAAACGATCGTTTAGTTATTACTACACGATCGTGTACCTTTACTAAGTGATGAAGCCTGAAGTACACGATCGCTTAGCGCGCTCCGCACAGCGCCCCCCTTCAGTGATCGTCTAAACGACTACGAAGCCGCGAAGCACCATCGCCTAAGCGATCACTTAGCTAGCGTCTCCGTATCGCATACGCGCGATCGCATAGGTACGATAAAGCTTGCTAACTACACGAACTCCAAAAATAGACCTCCAAAAATTTATAAATAAATATCAAATGTAGGGCATTGTCAATTTTTCTAATAATTAGTGAGCTATTGAGAATACATACATAAATGAAATACATACCTTCTTATGATTGAGTGTACAAAATTACAGATTCGTAAGATACAAGTTTTGGACTTGGCGAATTTTGTTCTAGAAACAATTTGATGAAGAGAACTTTTTGTGAGGTTGTGAAGAAAAGATTGGTGGAGAATTTTTGAATTTTTGGTGAGAAAAGTTTTTGGATAAATTAATTTTAGGTGGAGAATATGAATTAATTTGGTAGGTTAGTGGTTAAAATTGAAAGTGGGAATTTAATAAGGGGCATAAACTGCTCCAAAAACTCTTTGAGATTGAACCGGATTGCACCTTGAGAAAACTGGTCGCTTAACTCTATCGTATAGAACATTATCGCGTCGCTTAGAAATTCATCTATATGATTGTGTAGTCCCATCATTTAGAAAATCCAACATATCGTTTAGTTCCCACGCCACGATCGCTTAGCTCTACATCTAAACGATCGCTCAGCACAATCGCGTAGCATTTTATTGCATCGTTTAGCACACGTCATAGCTAAATGATCGCATAGTGATATCATTTAGAAAATCCAATGTATCGTTTAGTTCCTACGCCACGATCGCTTAGCTCTACATCTAAACGATCGCTCAGTGCTATCGCGTAGTACTTCATCGCATCGCTTAGTGCGTGTCGTAGCTAAATGATTGTGTAGTGCTATCGTTTAGAAAATCCAACGTATCGTTTAGTTCCTACGCCACGATCGCTTAGCTTTACATCTAAACGATCGCTCAGCGCTATCGTGTAGCACTTTATCGCATTGCTTAGCGCGCATTGTAGCTAAATGATCGTGTGTGCTATCGTTTAGAAAATTCAACGTATCGTTTAGTTCCTACGCCACGATCGCTTTGCTCTACATCTAAACGATCGCTCAGCGCTATCGCGTAGCACTTCATTGCATCGGTTAGCGCGTGTTGTAGCTAAACAATTGTATAGTGCCATCGTTTAGCAAGCCCAACGTATCATTTAGTTCCTACGCCAATTCCCAATACTTCCACACGTGCCCCCTCTACCCGGTGCCCTCCCCTTACCCGGTTCAATACCCGGCTAGGCCGGGACCGGGCGCCACCTACTCCTATGCCAAAGCTCCCACAGGTACACGATTGTTTAGTTCCTACGACAAAGCTAAACGATCGTCTAACTTTTCTTCACATCGTATAATGTCTGGAACTAAACGATCGCTTAGCAACTGAACCTCAAAATGGGAAGCTTCGATGAGTATTTGTCTAACTTTTCTTCACATTGCTACACGATCGTCTAACTATTTTTTCATGTGTTTTTCTATAATCATTTTGGAAATAATTTGGTGAAGAGAACTTTTTGTGGGGTTGTAAACAAATTAAATTTGGTGGAGAATTTTTAGGGTTGGAATGTAAAAAATCTTTTGTCAATTAATTTTGGATAAAATAATTTTTTTTGAATTAATTTGGTAGGTTGATTGTTGAAACTGAAAGTGAGAATTTAATAAGGGGCATAAGAGTAATTGTACAACAAATATTTTCCATGCTTATATCATTTTCATCATCAAGGGGGTCAAAAAAACTTGTTTTTCAAAAATAGGTCAAAAATACAAAATCAAACTTCAAATAGGCCATTTTTATCAATTTTTCCGGATTGAGTTTATGTTATACTTTTTAAAAATTCGTTCATTCCAACTCGAATTTCTAATATTATATATATATATATATATATATATATATATACCATAACTTATAAATATTATAACTCATATACATCTTTATGATGTTTGTTTGAAGTTTGTAATAGATATCTTAAATTTTGCTATTTAACATTTGAGTTTGATGAAATTTTAGTTATTAGTATCTATTGTAGACAAATTTGAATATTTTAAATTAATAGAAAATATATTAAATAAGAAAATAAATAAATAACCCGACAACCCAAACGAAAGGTTGGGTTGGAGCCCCAATTCGGGTCATTTAGGTCGCCAACTCGAGGGTTGGTCCAAAAAATCTCCCCAACCCAATCCAGGTACACCTTTAACATCATGAGATTTTTTTTCTCTTTTTTTAATGGTAAAACAAATCAATTTTGACCTAGAGGCCTAAAAAACTTGAGTTTTTTTATACAGATGACCTTCTCTTAGACACGCTATTGAATTTTAACCAACCCCCCGTTAATGTCTATTATCTAACCTTTTGCTGACACCATAAGCACTTTTCCACATTAAATGGCCCATCACGTTCAGGCTAAAATTTCCAGGCTAACAGTGGATCGTCCCTAGTCCAATGACACTTCCAAGTGCAAACTTCACTATTTAATGGTTGTTGCCATGAACTATCACTCGCGATAGGGAGGATTACGTGAGCTTGACACATTTAGTGAATCTTTGACCTGATTTCAGTAATGCAACCCGATGGTTAAATATGTTCACCAATGAAGCACCTTTCGATTGCGATAAAAATACCCCCTATTTAGCCCGATGAAACCTAGAAAGCCTTGACTTTGTTGACTTAAGGTTGTCATATGGAAGTGTCGTCTCTGCAAAATACTTTCCTTGTGTGGATTATTCTGTCTGTAGTATTCTTGCAGATCTTTTCCTTCTCCATGTGCAAGTAATTATGGAAGTTAGGGTTGGTCTTCTTTGCCTTTGCAATGTGTATATAAAGACACTTAATCTTTATTTGAAGGCTGGCCATTTTGATAAAATAATTTAAGAGTCGTTTGTCTTGTGAAGATTCTCTTGTCACGAGTGTTTACTCTGTCAATCCTTAAAGGCATTGAAGATTGTGTTGTTGTGAGGTACTCTAAGCGGTTGTATGCTTCATCATTATACTACTTAAGAAGGGATTCTCAAACTTAGGAGGAGTCTAAGCTAACCAAGTGAAGTGTTTGTTGGGGTTGATGCCCTAAAGTCTCGTGTCTTATAGTTTGTAAACAGTTTTACGAACGTTTGTGTTGTTAATATATGATATTTACTTCACATCTTGTATTTTTGCTCAGTTGTTTGTTTTATTTGCTTTACCACAAACCAATAAATATAAAATCCCTAGTTATCTGTATGTGACTCAAGCATGTATGTGGTGACATACAAGTGGATCATGTCTTGAGTGATAACCAAAATGGTCTGTAGTATATGGATATAGGAGGGAAACCTTATCATGGTAATGCTACGAATGCAGTCCGCTTTGTGGAATGGTCACAAGTGTTATGACTTGTCACAGATGGTCTGACCCTGATCATTCGTGTTCGGGACATGCGGGTGGAGGCGTCCTATGCAAAGAGTTTGTATAAGACCTGACCACAAAATGTTAATGTCTCGTTATATAACACCGTTCATGATAGAGACTTCACTTCACTAGGATGACCATAGGTAACGTGACCTCAATCTTGAGTGAGTTGGGAACTCCTGCCATTGAAGGCGGTCCTTTGATTTGTATGGCTGCGAGTGGCCAAGTCGTCGATTCAAACCTACCATTCTGGGGATTCGTCTGATTTGGGAGTTAGGAACTCAGCTACACAAGATGAAATTCACTCCTTCCCCGAGGCAGGGGTAAGTAGATAGATAGCTCCCTTAAGGGC
>NW_028326533.1:0-3860 GCF_027475165.1 Benincasa hispida
GGGATTCTATAACTTCAAGTAGTAGATAGATAAGATTTCCTTTTTAAATATGACAGTTTATCTAATTAGGAAATCTAGTTTTTAGAAAATCAATAATTAAAGTAGTAGATAGATTAGATTTCTTTTTTGAGGAATACATTTTCATTAACTAGGAAATTCATATTTTAGTTAATTAGAAAATCCATAATCTAATTAATTTTGGAGTCCATATTCTAATTGAATTAGAAATTTCACAATCTAACTAAATTAGAAATTCCATAATCTAATTAATTTAAATTTTTCTTATCAACTCAATTTAAATTAATTATCATCTCTAATTTGGATTCGAACTCCAAAATTAAAGAGGAAAAAATTTAAAACTACAATTTCTCTTTTTCCTTCTTAAATTTCAAATTCTTTTTAATTTCGAAAATCCTAATTCTTTTCCTTTTTCTTCATTTCCAAATCTTTATCCAAAATAATTCAGAAATTCACAATCTCAAACCAATTAACTTCTCCAATTAACTTAATTTTGGCTCCAAACAAAAATTAATGGGAATATACAATCCAATAGTTGAGATAAATTACATCCTCCCAAATATTTAATCAATTTTAAAATAACTTTCCCCCGAGTAATTTAATCTAATTTTTCCCTAAATTGGATTAAAATTCTAATTCTTTATAATATCTTTTCAATTAATTATCTTGCTTCCTAAATTAAATTTTTAGCCCCAACTTATCAAAAAAAAGAAAAAAAAAAAAAAAAGACCCAAATATTTCAAGATTATTTAGTGAAAATTACATGAAAATTTTGGAATGTTACAAACTTGCTATTATCAAGGTAGGGAAAACCACAAGGCTACCCAGATAGAGTAGGAACAAGGCTTACTAAATTTCTTTCTTTGTTATCTGAGGATTTCACCCATACAGCTAGTTTAGACCAAAGCTCTTATACTAATTGATAAGGATAATGGACTTCCACATATCTCCACCATAGTATGATATTGTCTACTTTAAATTTAAATTCCCATGGCTTTGTTTTGGAAGCAACTCAAAAAGTCTCATACCAATAGCGATAATTATCCTTACTTATATATCCATGATCATTCTCTTCCTTATCTAGTGTGGGATTTTGTTTGTACTCCTAACAGAGTTTGACTTTGTTATTATATAAATTTGGCTTCCAACATGATCTTCTCTAGACACCTATACTATATATAAAAGGCGCTATAAGGGGAGAATCTTTCCTTTCCTTTTTTGCCTCTACATAATGTATATTTTGCCCATTGTTGATTAGACATGACTATCTAAATATACGTATCTTTTATGTTATTTTACACTTCGTCGATGGACGTGATTGTTCAAATGAAATGTAAGTGTCTTTCTAAGTCCAATAGGTGCACTTGATGTTGATGAGATATGCTTGTCTCGGTGGAGGTGGTTACACATCGAACCGGTGCATCCACTTGCATATGAGTACAGTCCATGTATAAACATGTGAAAGTTATATGAAAATTTTAAAGACCATAAAATTTAAAAAACTTACAAAAGTGTCTATATAAAAACAATGAAAACTAAATCATTTTGAGTGATTGATTCACTGATGCATTTTTTCATGTTGTTTTCATGAACCTCTTCCATTTTTTATGTTTAGCTTCATTTTTGCCTAATTGTTTGTAACTTAGAAATTATAACAATGTGCTTTGTTACTCAGTATAGAAGTTTTGTGGTAGTATTATATAATGACCAATTACTGCTACATGTTTTTATATGGTTTTCAAGTTCTTGAAATTCATCAGAATGCAAAAAAATTTAAAAAGTTCTTCACAAGTACATTTTTTAACTTCCCTCCAAAATTCTATGTTCATAAGAAATTTTAATTTAATATGGTTACATAGCCCGTGGCAAAAATTTATTCACTATGTATCATTATTGAATCTCAATTTCGTCTTTTTAAGTATATTTGAGACTAATATTAGAATATTTAAACTTTTGTAAGAATGTAGTACATCAGTCTAAATTTTGATGATATCTTGGAAAAGTACACAAAAGAAGTTAATAAGAGAATGACACAACGAAAACAATGTTTTAGAGACAAATATTTAGTAAGAAAACAGGAAAGTATGTAGTGAGAGAAACACGATGAGAGAAAGAGAACAAACTTAGAGAGAAAATAAGTTAGAATAATACAAAAATTTTAACGAAAAAATTATGGTAAATTATGTATGTGTAATAGAACGAATTTGAAATAATATAAAAAAATTATGAGCAAATTTTATAGAGAAAAGTTAGTGACATGAGACATAAAATTTTATGATAGGCAAAAAGTATAGATATATAGGATGGATTTTCATTTTAAAGTCATTTTATAGGGTAAATTGTAAAATCATCCCTAAAGTATTGTGGTTGTTGTAATTACACTCTCAAACTTTCAATTGTAAAAATTGAGCTCTCAAACTTATGTAAGTGTTAAAAATTAGACCCTTAAACTTACATAGGTTTAAAAATTAAACCCTCAAACTTATATATAAGTAAAATTGGGCCTCCAAAGTTGTAAATTTGTACAAATTTGACCCTCCCAAATAGGAAATCTTGGGCCTATTTGATAATGTTTTCGTTTCTTGTTTGCTTTTCCTATTTTTCATTTTTTTAAAAACTGACTTGTTTGATAACTTTTCTCGTTTCTTGTTTCTAAAATTTGATAAACGTTTCTTAAAATATGACTGAAATTTGATAAACTACAAAAAGTAGTTTCTCCTTATTTTATTTTTATTTTATTTCAATATAATAAAAAAATCGGGGTTGGCGAGTGGTAGATAGGTCCACCAGAGGTGATGTGAGGTTTCACGGACCAGGGTTTTGAATCTTAGGTACGACAATTCATTTATTTTCATTATTTTCTACATTAATTTTGCTATTTTATTTTTCTTTATATTATTTTTTTATATTCATATGTTACTTTAATTTTGAATTTCAAATTTTCAATATATATATATATATTTAAATAATTTTTTAATTTTGAATATTATATTATGCAATAGGCATATATTATTTTAATTTTAAATTTCTAATATTTAGATTTATATATTATTTTAAAGAAAAATTATTTCAAATGGCAAAATAGTTCAAATTATTTACAAAATATATATAAAAAATTCAAAATCTATCAATAATTGACACTAATAGACTTCTATCGATGCCTATCTATGTCACTGATAGACACCAATAGAAGTCTATTAGTATCTATCAATGTCTATCATTAATAGATTCTGAAATTTTGCTATATTTGTAAATATTTTGGTTCATTTTGCTTTATTTAAAAACTACCATATTTAAAATTTTAAATTTCAAATTTGTATATTTGAATATCTTTTGAATTTTAAATTTTGTAACATGCATATTTATATTTTATTTTTATTTCAAATTTTGAATTTTGAATTTTTTTAGTACATTTGAAACCGATTAGAATCTCACAATATATAAATTGTGTTCACTAAAATACTTACTTAGCTTCAGTTAAGTATTTTACAACTAAAATATTTATATAATAATATAATCGAGTTGAATTTTAGTCAACTTCATTAAGGTTGACAAAAAAATCCACGGGGGTAGGTCCTTTCGGTCAAACCAGGGAATGTTTTTGGGTCCTTGTCCGGGAACGGAGTAAGGACAGGGATGGTATCCTGACCTCGACCCGACCCCAACCCCAGTTTGATATAGTTATATTTTTTAAAATATATATTTATAATATATAATATAATTGATTTATAACATTGTATTGCAGCCCAAAGATTAATTATCCAAACTTCTCAGGTTTAAGCCCAACTCCCAAGCCAAGTCCAAACCTAAAAACTAAAAAACCCTAGTATATCATTATCCAT
>NW_028326534.1:0-17000 GCF_027475165.1 Benincasa hispida
CTTTCCCCTGCCATTAATGCAAGAAGAAGACGGGAGACATTAAACTTCGAGCAAGCTAATAACGAGATGCTAAGCACCACATGGGTGAGGTTTCTTCATTTAGTGAAGAATTGACTGCATATTGGCATTCTGGATTGCATCCTCATGGAAACCTTTTAGAATGGCTTAAACAGAGCAACGAAGCTGTTGCAGAAGCCTCAGCTACAGAGAGGTTCATGGACAAAACTTATACTGAAGAGAAGGTGATCTTGCATCATATTTCATGGAATACAGATGATTGGGTTGATGATGGGTATGGAGGCAGGACTACTGAAAGAATAAAGACAGAGGGAGCGATTGTCCCAGTCAATATAGTATCCTCATTGGCCGCGAAGATGGCCGCAGTCACTTCTCTCCTTCAAACCATGACTATCAACCAGGGTGCACTGACCCAAAATGCTGTGTAAGCCAATACATTGATGCAAGTTGCTGCAATTAGTTGCGTTCAATGTGGTGAAGCTCATTCGGTTGATGTCTGCCTAGCTACCTAGCAATCCGTATTCTCCATTCACAATAACCCATTCAGTAGCACATATTCTTGGCTGGAGAAACCACCCCAATTTTAGATTAGGAGGTAACACTGATCAAGAAGGACAAAGGAATTTGCAATAGAATCATCAAGGGCATAGAGGGAACCCTCCGGGATTCCATTAAACACCACAAGGCCACCAATAGTATCAAAACAAACAGCCTTACAACCATCACCAACCATCTAGCAGGCTAAGGAAGAAGGATCCCTCGCCTTTTTCCTAGTAGGCTAAGGAAGAATGATGACCACGAGCAATTCAAGAGATTCTTGGACGTCCTCAAGCAACTTCACATAAATATACCTCTTGTAAAGGCACTAGAACAAATGTTGAGTTATGTGAAGTTCCTTAAGAATATCCTTGTGAAAAAAAGAAAACTCGGGGAACATGAAACAGTTGCATTAACGTATGAGTGCAATGCGTTATTTCAGAATAATATCCCCAAGAAATTGAAGGACCCTGAAAGCTTCACGTTGCCCTACTCTATTGGGGGAAAAGAAGTTGGCAATGCGTTATGTGATCTGGGAGCTAACATTAACTTAATGCCATTGTCAATCTTTAGAAAGCTGGGAATTGGTGAGGCAAGACCCACCACCATAACCCTACAACTAGTAGATAGATCGATAACACATCCTGAAGGGAAAGTTGAAGATGTACATGTTCTAGTGGATAAGTTTATATTCCTCACTGACTTCATCATTTTGGATTACAAAGCAGACACTGACGTCCCTATCATCTCAGGATGTCCATTTCTGGCCACAGGTTGAGCGTTAATCGATGTTCAAAATGGGGAATTAACAATTAGAGTTGACGATTAAAAAGTCAAATTCAACATCTTCAATGCGTTGAAAACCCCCAACGATACGGAGACCTGTCAGTACATAAATGAATTACGAATAGAGCATTGGGATGAAATCCAAAAAAAATCTTAAGGAGGAAGAGGTTGAAAACAACGCAATAATGGAAAAAGTCTATGTGTTAATACAAACTGATCTTGGTTTTGAGACTCTAAATTTATTCGAACGAATATCGCAAAAAATTAAGACATCTTTAGAAGAACCATCTACATTGGAGCTAAAGGAATTGACAGTGCATCTCAAATACGCTTATCTGGGGAGAAAATGACACTGTTCTCGTCTTTATCTCTGCTTCCCTAAAAGAAGAAGTTGAGAAGGTGCTATTAAATGTGCTAAAAATATATACTGGAGCAATCAACTGGACATTGATAGATATAAGAGGAATTAGCCCCTCTTACTACATGCACAAGTACCAGTTAGAAGAAGGCGAAGTAGACTCAATAGAAAGACGGCTCTGATTGAATCCAACCATATGGTAGGTGGTCAGAAAAGAGATCATTAAATGGCTTGATGCAGGAGTTACGAAGTAGACTCAATAGAAAGACGGCTCTGATTGAATCCAACCATATGGTAGGTGGTCAGAAAAGAGATCATTAAATGGCTTGATGCAGGAGTTATCTACCCTATTTTTTATAGTAGCTGGGTTAGCCTAGTCCAATTTGTTCCAAAGAAGGGTGGGATGACTGTCATGACCAACAGTAAAAACGAACTGATCCGTACAAGAACCATGACCGGGTGGCATATCTGTATGGATTACCGTAAGCTAAACCAAGCTACCAAAAAGGACCATTTTCCACTACCATTCATTGATTTAATGCTTGACAGGCTTGTGGGTAATGAATTCTTCTGCTTTTTAGATCGATACTCGGGCTACAATCAGATTGCCATTACATCGGAGGACTAAGAAAAGACCACGTTCACATGCCCATTTGCCACTTTTGCCTTCCGTTGCATGCCATTCAGACTCTGCAATGCGTCAGAAACCTTTCAGAATTCTTGGAAGAATCAGTAGAAGTATTATGGACAATTTCTCTATCTTTGGCAACACTTACGAAGTATGCCTTAGAAATTTGGAGAAGCTGTTGAAGAAATGTGAGGAAACAATTCATGTTTTGAATTGGGAAAAGTGCCACTTTATGGTATCTGAAGGCATTGTTTTGGGACACAAAGCATTCAAGGTAGGAATTGTGGTAGATCAGGCAAAAGTTGACGCAATAGCTAAACTACCACCGCTAGTAAATGTTAAGACAGGAGTTTTTTGGGACATGCGGGTTTTTGCTGCAAATTTATCTGAAGCTTCTCCCAGATCACCAGGCCTTTGCAATAATGTGTGATGCCAGCAATTATGCAGTGGGGCTTGTACTAGGCTAGAGACAAGATAAGATCCTACATCCTACCTACTATGCTAGTAAAATGCTAAATGATTTGTAGAAGAAGTATACCACTATGAAAAAGGAAATGTTTGTAGTACTGTTAGCATTTGACAAATTTCGTGAATATCTGGGGGTCTAACATAGTGGTATGCACTAACCACTCTGCGATCAAACACTTGATGGTAAAGAAGGATGCAAAGCCTAGACTAATCTAGTGGGTCCTGCTTCTGCAAGAATTTGACTTAGAAATCAGAGATTGAAAGGGTACTAAAAATCAAGTGTCTGATCATTTTTCACGGTTGGAGAATATTGAGGTTCAAGGAAAAGAGATGAATATTGAAGATTGCTTCCCAGACGAGAAGCTGATGACACTATACGATGACGAACCTTGGTATGTGGACATCGTGAACTTCTTAGTTTGCGGCCAACCACCATAAGGATACTCTCATCAATAGAAAAAGAAGTTGAGGCATGACACAAAATTTTACTTTTGGGACGACCCATTCTTGTATAAATTGGGGCTAGATCACATCATGCGACGATGTGTCCTTGAGCACGAAATCCAGCACATCCTAGAACAGTGTCATGAGTCCTCTTATGGAGAACACTTTGGGAGGCAAAGGACTGCTGCTAAAATCCTTTAGAGTGGCTACTTCGGGCCAACTCTATTTAAGGATGCCCACGCCCATGTAGTGAAATGCAATAGGTGTCAGAAGACAGGGAATATGACTAGAAAAGATGAACTGCCATTGACTTCTATCTTGGAAGAAGAATTGTTTGATGTTTGAGGCATAGACTTCATGGGCCCCTTTCAAGCATCTAAAGGCCACTAGTATATCTTAGTTTCTGTGGATTACGTCTCCAAATGGGTAGAGGCCATCTCTTGTGCCAAGAATGATGCGATCACGGTGGCTAAGTTTCTCAAAAAGAACATTTTCACAAGATTTGGCACACCCCGTACATTAATAAGCGACGAACGTACACACTTCATTAATTGCATCATTAAGAATTTACTAATCAAGTTCAATGTCAGTCATTGGGTTGCAACCGCCTATCATCCACAAACAGATGGATAGGCAGAGGTCTCTAATAAGGAGATCAAGTCTATTCTAGAGAAGGTGGTGAGCACCTCAAGGAAGGATTGGGCATGTCAGCCAAAGGGTTGATAACTGCTGCAGTCATAACCTTTCTCAGCCTTAGAGGTTGGTCTTGGGTGGGGTGTGACAGAGCCAATGCCAGAAGTCCACAGTCTCATCAACACAAAGATCTTGAGATAGCTTCTCAAGGATTCTCCTCACTGCCTCGAGCTTCCACTTAAACGACCCCTTATCGATCTGAAGCGCCGCAGCAGCCCAAGCCAAAGAAGCAACGTAAAGATGACAAAGGCAGGGAAAATGTCCAAGAGCAATCAACACAAGACCAAATACCCTTGGACCCCTTACCTTTAGTTATTCGCCCTCCAAGCCCACCTATGAAACCCTTTTCCCCACTCTCGAGACACTTTACAAATCTCCTCCTCGCACTAGATTCACCCAACGCACTCCCAACAGCATCTTCCCCCCATTCATCTCCACAACATATTTCTCCTCCATCGCCGCATGTTGACGACCAACACAGTTTGGGTGAAGGCACTTCCGCTCAACCTTAAACCGTTGATTGTGAAACATCGCAGGTGCATCCCTCCACCACAACCCTTGCTACTGACCTAGCAGAGATGCATTCTCTTCTCTCTCATCAACAAGAATTCTTCTACTAAAGAATAACGGAGTTACAAGAGATCCACGCAGAGGTGCAACGCAGTATTGCGATGACGTGGCAGGTGCTGATCAATATTCAATGCAATATTTTCCTGATCCACCTGAACCAGAGACAAATGGCGGAGTGCAACCATGAATACTTTAACTTTTTGACAGCCAATTTGCATGGTCCCATGGTGCCTCCCCATTTACAACAACCTCTGCATTTTGAAGAAGCTCCTTGAGTTCCTCCATAAAATCCTCCTCCAGAGCCCCTTCCACAACTCTAAATTTGGGGGTGTGCCATCTTCTCAATAAATGTGCAATTTTTCATTTGCAGCCATTCTTTTATTTGTTCATTATTTTTATGTATAGAAGCTTACCTTGATTTTTTTTGTACATGCTTAAATTTTGTGTTGCGATGATTGTAATTCTTTTTATACTTAGTTAATTTTAATACAACTGAGTAACTATTCTTTCCGTATGCATTAGCCTATTTACTTATCATCCTTTGTCAATTATTGCGATATTCCTTGTCTTTTATTTTGCGTTATTAATTGCGCTGCCATGATGAGTAGTATGCATACCCTTAGCAACATTTCTTACACTTTGCACTTTCTGACTAACACTTAGATAATTTGTAGTAATAGCACTGCTTTACCTTCTCTATTTCAAAACTCTGCTCAAATCTTCTTTTCAAAATTTTGACTATGTGTTTTGTCTTTTCTGTCCAAAACAATGCAATGAGGGCCTTGTGCAACTCTAAATTTGGGGATGGGGAAGGTCTGAGCAGATGTAGTCATTATTAGGAAAATGCATTCATCATAAAAAAAAAAAAAATCATAAAAACTCCAATGTCAGCGTAATGGAAAATCCTAACCTGATAAGAGTTAAGTCGTGAAATGAACCTTCTCGTAGTTGGATTTTCGCATGTCACCCATGGGAGCAAGTCAAAACGAAGGTAGGTTTCCAAGATCGACGCAATATGAAAAGAAAAAAAAAGAGAGAAAATAAGAATACAATAGACAACTCCTCTGACCAGCAAAAGTAAAACTTAGTTGAAAAACGAGAGTTGAAGTTGAGATTGGTACAAAACCGTAGTTGGATGCTCGCATGACACCTGAGGGAGCAAGCCAAAACGAAGGGTGGACCATGATCAATAGTCTCTAATAATGATGCAAACCAGACCACCGCATAAAGACACACCTAGTTGTTTTTGCAAGAAGAGGTAAATAATGTAGAGCATGTTTGTTGTATAAAAGAATAAAGTAGAGCATGTTGATGAATTGTTAAAGAATAGAAGGAAATTGTGTTGTTAAGTAATGTTGTAGAGGTGGAGCATTCGGAGCAGCCAATCGACGCAAAGTTAGGATAGGAATTTAGCAAAATTTCCTGAGTTGATGATATGCTTGAGGATAAGCATATATCTAAATTTGGGGGTGTGATAACTTATAGAAATACAAGTTATTTATGCTATTTTATTTAGATATTGCGGCAAAAAGAGAGGAAAGTTGTGTTGATAGTATAAGAATTGGCTTAGAAATACGAAAATTATGAAATGTCGTAAACACATCCACTAACCCCATTGCGATGGCGAAATAGAATATTTCAGTCTCTGTTTTACAGGAAATAGGTCACCGCATGCGTTAATGGCTCGAAGACAAAATGTACAACGTATCTACATCACATGTGCCAATCGATCAAGAACAAAGAGATGATCAACGCAATGATCGTGCATGCGACGATCGATCATGAACTTTAGCGATCAACGCATTTCAACCGCATGCGATAATAAAAAACAACACCGCATGTGGCGATCGATCAAAGATGTGAAGAGCAACGCATTCGCGGATGATTCTGACAAGTGTACAACTTTTTGTTGTGCAATTCTGACGGATTTATCGTGGAGCAGAGAGGAATTTTCCATTATGCCATGGCAGAAATTACCATAATTATACAGTGGGGACCACAAATTCAAAGAGCCAAGGTCTTGTCTATAAATAGCTTCCTCAAATTCGCTGAAAGATATACTGGGAGAGAGGCTAGTCTGAAGAGACTTTACAGAGTAAATCCCGAAGAACTACAAGACAAGGCTGAAAATGAGTCTCCGAGCAAGGAATTCTTTCGATTCCCGATGCTGAAACTCTATGCAAAAGGTCAATTCTACTGGGAAAGCAAGCCTGAAAGGGAAGCTTTCCTCTCCACCACATCCATACGCTGGCAAGCACAAGTCTCCGATTTGGATCTGTGTCAAGACGTTAACACTCTTTTCGTATTTGTTTCTATTCTCTAATTCATCTTCTGTGTTCATCTTCTTTAATCCCTCATTCACAAACATGTATCAAACACTGAATTTTAGAATTAAATGTTATCATCGTCATCATTATCATCTCTCTGTCTCTTTCTATACATTTATCATCCATTTTCTCCATGATGTGTTCTTAATCTCCAGGGTAAACAACAAGAATTAAGCAAGTGAGTCAATCTGTGTCAAGGAATCAATTAAGTTTAGCTAAAGCATGCTCGATGGCATCTTCACCTGTGAGAGCAGAAGTGAAGATATTATTCCGCCTGTCGAGAGAAGGTTGGAAGAATGCGTTAACTAAAGTGAGAAGTAATTCCAAAGATGGAAACAACCTTGCATTCATCACGTTCATCTCTGTTTCACCATTGACGTATGGGAACACGCCCGACCACTGAAAGGTGTACGCCAAGGGAAAGCGGAACCTTAGTTACGTCCTTAACACGATTGACGAACTTGCGATGTTTTTACTTTTTACTCATTCTCTTTTTGCCTCATTGATAACTTGTAAAAATACAAGTTATCTTTGCTTTTTAGTTGGAACAATTAGAGTTTTTAATGATAAATTCTCCTCATTTTTAATAGAAACACATGGATTTACTTGAAAAATAGTAAATTCATGTAAAAGAAGTTTTATCACTAATTATCGCGGCGCTAACGCACTACTTTGCAGGATTTCAACGCAAGAACTGACAACAACGCATTAGACAAGTGCCGCAGAAAACACGCTAGCACATGAGCCATGCGTCGGAGGGAATTCAACGCATACAAGATTCGTTACTGGTGTTTCTTGCATTCTATGTTTTAGCTAGCGTGGGAGGCTAGAGATAGACTTACTGGTCTCTAGGGTCTTCAGCTAGAGATAGACTTACTGGTGTTTCTTGCATTCTATGTTAGACGCATACAGCCTAGAGATAGACTTGTATGTCATTTGCATTGAGAAATGTGGAATGGAGTCTAAGGCATGAACAGAAAGATAAGCAAACCATCCCATTTCATCCACACTACATAAGTTGTGTACAAGTATCTTTAACCGGCACGTCCACTTACAAAAATTCCATTCTCACATGAACCATCATTTTCCACTCAGCTCTTTTGTATCACGTTGCATAGGCATAGCATGTTAGTGTAAATAACACATCTTTTGCATTTATTTAGGAAAACCCCTACTGCAAGTACAACACATTCTCTGTGTTTAGTGAACTGAATCCCTGTGTTCGACCCTGGACTTGCCAGGAACCTAGATTAGATTTATACTTGGGCTTAATCTAGGAAAACTTGAACGCCATTTTAAAGAGTTGTGTGCTCTCTGTGTATAACTCTAATGCCCCGAAGCATTGCACATATTTGGACGCATCAAGGCACAATACAACACTCATACTTAGAATTTATTTTTCCAAGGGCTTGGTCATTTCAAGGGCTTGGTCAAGAACTGTCCGAACCACTGACTACCTTTGACTATTTAGATGGAGAATTTTAGGTCGAACTAAACAGGGCGTCACAGATGGCAGCAGACGTATCAGCAGCCAGAGTACTGATGGAAAAATTCTATACTGAAGCTAAAGAAATATTAGATCGCATTGCCAAACATAACATGGAGTGGGTAGGTGACACATATGATGGAAGATATGATAGACGAAGAAGATCTCAGAACATTAACTCTGTTGATGCCAACGCAATAGCCACGCGCTCCGCTAAAATGGCTACCATGAGCAACCTTCTACAGAACATAACACTAGGTAACGCACCGAACTAGCAGAAGGTGAATCAAGTGGAGGCGTTAGGGCAACCCAGGGTAACCTAAATCTCATGATCGATCAAGTGGGATTCGGAGATTTTCACTCATATGCTGAGTGTCCTTAGAACCCTCAGTCAGTATGTTTCATCAAGAATAACCCATTTTCTAATACTTATAACCTTGGATGGAGAAACCATCAGAATTTTTCTTGGATAGGAGGAAATCAGCAAGAGCACCACCCAGGCGCGAGCCATCAACAAAGGAATGGACTGCCACCTGTCTTTCAACAAACGCATCAACAGCCCTTCAATAGAGGTGGCCACGCATTGAGTTCTGGAACTCCGTTGGAAAACCTATTGAAGGAGTATATAGCCCAGAACAACGTAATGCTAAAGAGCCAGGCATCATCAATCAGAAACCTGGAACTTCAGATTGGGCAGATTGTAAGCGAGTTGAAAAGCAGGCAACCAGGCGTTCTACCCAGCAATACAGAGACACCTAGGAATAATAACGGGAAAGAGCAATGTCACGCAGTAACGTTGCGGAGTGGAAGAGCCCTAGCAGAAAGAAAGATGAATCCAAGAAACAATAGTCCTTCGAAAGAACGCATTACATGTACAATGGATCAGGAAGAGAGAATGCCAGAAAATACAAGCCATTTGGAAACCGACACATCTAACGTGGGAAAGCAGGAGGTGCTTGTGAATGCACCATTCCCCAGGCGTCTGATGAAGAAGAATGATGAACATCAGTTCAAGTGCTTTCTCAAGCTTTTAAAGCAGCTACACATTGACATTCCACTCATAGAAGCTTTGGAGCAGATGCCAACATACGTGAAGTTTTTGAAGAACATTTTGACGAAAAAGAGAAAAGTCAGTGAGAAAGTAGTAATAGCACTAACGTAGGAATGCAACAAGCTACCACAGAAGCAGAAGGACCTAGGGAGCTTCACAGTTCCTTGTTCAATTAGAGGATTAGATGTGGGTCATGCATTGTGCGACCTAGAAGCAAGCATCAATATCATTCCCCTTTCAATTTTTAAGAAATTGAGGATTGGCGAGGCACAACCTACTTTTATCACCCTTCAACTCGCTGACAGGACAATTAAGTACCCGGAAGGGAAGATTAAAGATGTTTTGGTAAAGGTTGACAATCTCATATTCCCAGCAGACTTCATTATTCTGGATTATGAAGTAGATAGGGAGGTTCCAATCATCCTTGGACGCCCTTTCTTAGCAATTGGGAAAGTTCTAATTGACATGCATAAAGGTTAGCTAACCATGCGCGTGGATAATGAAGAGGTGAAATTTAATGTGCTCAACGCATTAAAATTCCCAGACTGTGATGATTTTCAGCTAAACAATATTGAATTGACTGAAGAAGAGACTCGAGTATGTGAAGTTCTCGCGCTGGAGGGAACTCTGAAGGAATCCGAGCCGCCAAGTCTGAGTGAGCGACAGACAAAGCCATCGCATCCTTCACTCGAACAACCACCTGAACTCGAATTAAAACAGTTACCCTGACATTTGAAATACGCTTTTCTTCGAACTAATAATACATTGCTTGTTATCATTTCCGCTAATCTCACAAAGCCTAATGAAGATTCACTCTTGCAGATGTTGAAGAAATATACACGCGTAATAGGGTGGACACTTGCAGATATTCGTGGAATAAGTCCATCCTATTGTATGCACAAAATTAGGCTGGAGGAGGAGAAGACGGGGTCAATCAAGCCTCAAAGAAGGCTTAATCTTATTATGAAAGAGGTGGTCAAAAAGGAGATTCTGAAATGGCTGGACGCGGGAGTTATTTATCCGATATTCGACAGCAGTTGGGTTAGTCCAGTTCAATGCGTTCCCAAGAAAGGGGGAACGACCATGATAGTAAACAGCAACAATGAACTCATTCCTTCAAGAACTGTCACAGGCTGGCAAATTTGTATGGATTATCGAAAATTCAACGCAAAAACTAAAAAGGACCACTTTCCACTTCCTTTCATCGATCAGATGCTTGATAGACTTGCAGGTAAAGAGTTTTATTGTTTTCTCGATGGTTATTCTGGTTACAACCAGATTTTAATAGATCCGGAAGATAACCAGAAAACCACGTTCACTTTCACCTTTGGCACTTTCGCATTCAGACGCATGCCCGTGGAAGTCTTTGGAGATTCATTCCAATCATGCCTGGATAACTTCGAAGCCGTCCTCGCTCGGTGCGAGAAAAAAAACTTAGTACTGAATTGGGAAAAATGTCACTTTATGGTGACAGAAGGAATTGTTTTGGGGCATAAAGTATCCAAGGCTTCTTGGAAGTGGATGAAGCCAAGATTGATATAATAGCAAAACTTCCACGACCAGAAAATGTCAAAATATTAAGAAGTTTTCTAGGACATGCTGGCTTCTATAGACGGTTCGTCAGAAGCTTTTCTCAGATTGCGCGACCTCTGAGCGCATTATTGGAGCGAACCGGCCCTATTTTTTTAAAAGACTGCACTGACGCGTTCGAAACCTTGAAGTATGCATTGACAACAGCCCCAGTGTTGATAGCACCGGACTGGACATAGCGTTTCATTCTTATGTGTGACGCGAGTAATGTTGTAGTGGGAACTATGTTAGGGCAGAAGAGGGGAAACTTGATACATCCCATCTTCTACGTGTCCCAATCATTAAATGACTCTCAGGAACACTATACAACTATTGAGAAAGAGATGTTGGCTGTAGTATTCGGTATTGAAAAATTTCGTTCTTACTTAGTTGATGCATCGGCCACCATATATACCGACCACTCAGCCATCAAATTACTGATGAGCAAGAAGGATGCAAAGCCGAGACTGATAAGATGGGTTCTACTACTATAGGAATTTGACATTGACATCCAAGATAGAAAGGGAACAGAAAATCAGGTGGCTGACCACTTGTCCAGGCTAGAAAATCAAGAAATGCAAGTTCAAGAAAATGACATTAAGGACGCATTCCCTGATGAGAGCCTATTTAGAATTGAAGGTAGGGAACCTTGGTATGTTGATATAGTTAATTACTTGATCACCAAGTAGTTCCCTGAAAGCTTCAATTCCCAGCAGAAGAAACGACTAGTCCATAACAGTAAGTTTTATTTCTAGGACAAACCGTTTCTATACAAACAAGGCCCAGACTCTATACTACGTCGATGCGTCCTAGAGGAGGAGACACAACGTATCCTGACCGAGTGTCATAATTCTTCTTATGGTGGGCAAAGGACTACGGTGAAAGTCTTTCAATGCGGTTACTTTTGGCCCACCCTTTTTAAGGACGCACAAGAGTTTGTTAAAAATTATGACCCCTGCCAACGCACAGGGAATATTTCTACAAGGGATGCAATGCCCTTGAATAATATTCTTGAAGTGGAGTTGTTTGATGTCTAGGGCATAGATTTTATGGGCCCGTTCCCTCTGTCTTGTGGTCAGCAGTATATCCTGTTGGCTGTGACTATGTATCTAAGTGGGTAGAGGCAGTAGCCTGTGACAGAATGATGCGTCTACTGTATCTGTATTTCTTATCAGGAATATTTTCACACGCTATGGAACGTCGAGAGCTCTGATAAGCAATGAAGGTACGCACTTTATCAATCGCATCGTTTCAAAATTACTTAAAAAATATAATGTCAGGCACAAGATTACTACCGCCTACCACCCTCAGACAAACGGTCAGACAGAAATTTCAAATCGAGAAATCAAATCAATTCTGGAAAAAGTCGTCAGCATAACGCAGAAGGATTGCGCACAGAGGATGGATGAAGGACTTTGGGCCTACAGGACTACATACAAAACGCCTATAGGTATGTCTCCTTACTCAATTTATTTGGTAAAGCATGTCATCTTCCCGTAGAGTTGGAGCACAAGGCATTTTGGGCAATAAAAAAGTTGAACATGAATCTGGATGCGGCGGGCGTTCAACGCAAGCTTCAGCTCAACGATCTCGAAGAATGGCGAATGAACGCATATGAAAACAACAAGATTACAAGGAAACAAAGCGTTGGCACGACCAACGCATCAGCAAGAAGGTACTTGTTGGATAGAAAGTTTTATTGTTCAACTCACGCTTGCGTCTGTTTCCATGGAAATTGAAATCTAGATGGTCTGGGCCCTTCATAATTAAAACGATCTTTCCTTACGGTACTGTGGAATTAATGCAAGAAGATGGCACTGATACATTCAAAGTAAACGGCCAAAGGGTTAAGCCGTACTTTGAAGACGAAGTGGAATTCCAAAAGTCGTCTCTTGCGCTACGCGAGACAAGTTGAATTTCGCATCGAGGCATCTCTGCGGTTGTAATGCCACATCCTTTAGGGACGCCTCTCAACCTTATTCTTTTGCATTCTATATTTTAAGTTATGTTTGAATTTGTTAGTTTAGTTATTTGAAGGTTGTAAGTTGATTGATTTGCCTTTACAAAATTTGGAAATTTGATTGTTTTTCTTTTAGAAAAGTGTATAATTAAAACTTTGGACGCATTAGACACAAGTCTAATGCAGGGGGCAGTGAAGGGACGCATCTCGAAAACACAAAACAGTCGAGTTTTTTGGCTAAACGAGGCGACTCTTCCACTTTGCATTAATTGCAGACGTTAGGCGTGACGCCTGACGTCAGCCGCGATCATCCTCCCTTCGTATAAAAACCTCTTTCACTGCGCCTACGAAGAAGTTTTTCCTCTCTCGCTCAGCATCCCTACGAACCTCCATTTCTTCAGAAACCCTAGAACCTCAAATTCACCAAACCTCCGTTTTCCTCTCTCACTCAGCATCCCGGTGAACAATGTCGTCCAGCTCAGATTCTCATAACCAAAGCTACGGTCTAGGCAATGACTCGCCGGTAAGTTCCTTCTCCTCCTCTTTATTTTCGAGTTCACCACCATCTATTCCTAGGAATCAACCCCCGTCTCTACCCAATCGAAAGACTCTTACGGCAGCACTACCTCTGCTCAGCGTCTGGCCATCCCTACACCTCCTTCCACCTCCGGGAAAGCTTTGGCCAAGAGCTCCAAGAAACCTGTAAACCCTCCGGCCAAAACTTTTCTACCTAGGGCTAAAACCCCACAAAAACCAAAGTCTGCCCCTAAACCAAGGGTAAAGACACCAGCCAAGACTAGGACGCGTCCATCATCAATGCTCGCATCCAAACCTTATACCAAGCCTGCCCCACCACCATTTATCCCAAACATAACCTTGGTGGATGCAATGCATGAACCCCTTCCTACTTATATCCATACCGCACCATCTCCAGCAGTGCGTCCACCTCCCACTCTATACATTGAACCCTTAGCCACAATTTACCCGATGGAATCAGACACGTCCAACCAGCCATCACCTTCATCCATCCTAATATCCTCTCCAGGGATGCCTCACACCCCAGTGGGCACCCTGCCATACACTCCACCTATCCCAGCCTCTGACAATCCTGCGTTAGAGCATAACCTTGAAGACTTGGTAGAGTTAGCAAAACGTGATGAAGAGGAAGTATTTAGAGCTATTCTAGAATCGCTCAACCAAGAGCAAGAAACAACTCAAGTGATGCCTTCAGATCCACCAAACGCATCACTCGTATTGGATGAAACAGAAAGATATGCAGTGTTGCTAGAAGAAAGAGATGGAAAATGAAAAAAGGGAAGAGAATGAAGGAAGAGAAAAAGAAAGTAGAGAAATGAGAGTTGGACCCAACGCGTCGCAACCACGCCCATCTGACGCAGATGAAGGGCCTATACAATTGAAGAGAGTATTAAGGAAGAGAAGGTCGATACTAGAGGAAGAAGAAGAAGAAGAAGAAGAAGTTGCACCCAGACCTGAGGGTACAACATATAAAAAGGGGCACAACGCGTTAGAAGAAGAGTTGAAAAATTACGTGCTTGCGAGACAAGGGCGGAAGAAAACTAACCTCCAAAAGGAATTGGAGAATGAGTTGAGAGAACTGGCTAGAGAGGCCAAAGAACACGCAGTTGGGAAACGCAAGGTCATGGAGGCGTTAACTAAAAGAACCAATGGAAGGAAGCGTCAGTTTAGCGACATCTTAGTAGAGAAGGGCTTTTTCCCTGAACACCACCCTTTTCTAGTTTATATCAAGGAGGTCATCCATGCATTAGGGTAGAGTCAGTTTTGCGTTGGGCATGATCGCATTTGGCCCAACCTTGTCCACGCATTTTACAGTAGCGAATTCGACATGGAGAAAAACACTGCCTTTGTTGAAGGGGTGTTAGTTCGCTTCTCAACAGAAAGAATTAATGAAGTATTCAACCTAAGCAACAATCCTGACGCGGAGGGGAACCGCATCTTGGAATAGCCAATGCCTAGTGAATTAGAAGATGCGTTGAAAGTAGTGGCCAAACCTGGAAGCAAGTGGTAGACATCAAGAAACGGATTCAAGATGCTTGCTTCCAGGAATTTGAATCCGGACGCAAATATGTGGTGTTATCTTATCAAGCGTAGCATCATGCCTACAAAACATGATGAAACATTAACCAGAGAACGCATCTTGGCCACCTACTACATAATGCAATGTATCCCCTTGGACATTGGAAGAATCATTAGGGATTAAGATAGGAATTTGAATCCGGAAAATATGTGGTGTTATCTTATCATAGCATCATGCCTACACATGATGAAACATTAACTCTTGGCCAGCAATGTATCCCCTTGGACATTGGATCATTAGGGATACAAGGCCATAAAGAACAAGCCTTTATACTTTCCATGGTTGATCTATGCATTATGTGAACGCAGGGGCATCCCTTTGGGGGATGATTATGAAGCAGTCGATGGTCTAATAGATATTAAGGCAGTAAGGCGTCTACTTTGAGTATCAAAACATCAACTAGCCTTACCAGCGAAGGAAGTAACACGAAGAACTCGATCATCAGAACGCGCCCCCAAGAAGCGACACGTCATAATAATTGAACACGACAATGAGGCTTCAGAAAATGAAGAAGTTGAAGCTGAGCCAGAAATCTTAGCTGAGGAAGTGCAACCTGCTCTAGAGTTTATCCATGATTCGCCAACAGCCCAGCCAACAGGGAGTCCTGAGCAAACGCATGAAGAACCCACTTTCATAGATCAGGACTTCTCTCAATCATTTCCTTCGCCCCACCAAAGTCCAATTCACGCTTTTATGCCACCTCCAGTAATTTTCGAGCCAACTGGGTAAGGAACTAGTAACGTGGCAGCATCCGAAGGCCTAGTTGGACAAGAAGAGCCAGCGCCCCAACGCAGCAGCATAGACTTGGAGGAGTTGAAAACATTCATTAGTGATCAACTCCGTCCGTTGGCCGCATCAATTGAAGAACTTCAACAACAAAACAGTGTACTAAGTGATTACCTGAGGCAGCAAACAAGATGCATACAAGACCAGTTCGTATACATAATGCAGTACATCAACCAAGTCTTGGTGGGTATGTTTGCCTTGCCTCCATTACCAACACATCTCAGGAATCCCCTGCGTTTCATGGATGAGAACCCTGAAGAAGAAGAACGCAGAGATGATGTGCTAGCGCAGTAATATTTTAGGGTGTTGGGTTACAGAAAAACTTTTGTAATATTGAGTTTATTTGTTCTTTTACATCTTTTTGTTATGTTAATGAAATCTATGTTTAAATATGAAGAATGAATGAAAAGTTATCATTTCGAATCTTTGCGTTTGTCTTCAGCATACTTTATTTTTGTTCTTTGATTATTTTTTTTCTAAGTCTTGTGCTTAGCATAACCTTAATGATATCAACTATATGAACTCATAAGCATAAGATCAGAGTAAGGAAAATAGACAAGGCTTGAACTTCTCTTAAAAGATTAAGTTTACTTTCTAACGCGTGCAAGCTTTAGATCTTAAACTCCTTTCAATTTCTCAAAGCTTTTTAAAACTTTGTTTCTCTTTTAGCAATGAGGATTTGGCTCTTTCCAAATTTGGGATGAGTCTAGCTAGACTCATCCCAAATTTGGGGATGGGGGAAATCTGAGTGTAGACACATCAACGAATATACCATGACGAAAAAGGAAAAAAAAAAGAAATTCAAATGCAGCTCCTCTGTGATTTCCTCAAGAAAAGAATCTTAATTGGCATGAGTTTAGTTGGAATAGGCACTTGGCTGTAGTTGGATGTCCGCATAACACCCGTGAGTGTAAGCCAAAACGAAGTTAAGTCACCTAGACCAACGCATCCCATAAAACTCCTCTATCTAGTCAAAAGAAGAAACTATACCTTGAAAAAGGAGTGAATATTAGATATGAGTTTAGTTGTAAGGGGTTCTCACCCATAGTTGGATGCTCGTATGACACCCGTGAAGGAAAGCCAAAACGAAAGTGGGATAGCTAGAGCAATGCATGGGTAAATAAGTACGCAATCATTTTCTTTTTATCCAGTGTCTGTTTTTATTTTAAAAGAAAAAGCATCTTACGCATTGCTGGTTTAGAA
>NW_028326535.1:0-4650 GCF_027475165.1 Benincasa hispida
TAATTAGGTAGAAAACTATATAAAAAGTTTATTTTACAAAACACCAGGATCCATAAAACACTAGCGTAGTGATACAAAAATGCATATGCCTATAATAGTGAGTTTGATGGTTGGCCATTTGAGCGACGTCCAGTTCTGCCACCTATGCTGTGTCCTTACCTACAAAGTCTGTAAAAATAGGATGAGTATATAATATACCCAGTAAGTAGTTCTCACATAAGGTAGTGACCAAATGCACAATCACATGCAACATGTTCTGAAAACATATGATTGGGACCGAAAACATATAATAACATGTGGTGGTCGGTTATGCTTCTAACATAAATTTCTCCGCCCTGATAGGAAGATGAGGACTTAGGCGGAAACTAACCCATTTGATGATTAGCGGGTCATGCAGTCAGTAGGGCTAGAGTTGCATCGAACATCAACCATTAACATAAACGTAAGATTGGACTAGAGGGGTGTAACCATACATACCCTGTTAGTCTCTAGCATAATCTTGACATAGAATTGGGTCTAGAGGGGTGCAACCATACATATCCTGCTAGCCCTTGAAGCATAACCTTTATCTAATTAAAATTTAATCTTATAAACAAACATAATGCATGGGGTCCCTTGTCGACAAACATATTTTAAACATGTAATGCAACATAACAATCACATAATTATGCAACATATTAAAGGTACACTACCATGAAACACTTAAAGAGAGGGTGAGATAAACTACCTACCTTGACTGCGATCCTAGTTATTCCTTATTATTCCTTATGGTTTAATTAGTAGAGCTTTCCCTCTTAAATCAGAAGGAAATTTGGGCAGCACTTCCCTTGCGTTTCCGCCTTCAAACTAACAAAATTACTTCACCATTTTCACACGATTTTTACTACTGAGTTTTGTTTGAGAATCATTTTAACTTCTAGCCTAAAACCTTCTTATTTATAGCCATTTCCAGCTCTTTTCTGTGTGACAACTCATTCTACAAATGACTTCTTTAAAATTACTTAGGTTTAAGAATTTCTCTTAATAAGACACCTAATTTTGGCTAACGTTTGCCCTTACGTCTTCAACCTTTGTTTGTATTCAATTTTAGGGTTGTCCATGTATAATGTATAAGATCGTGGCCAAATCCAATGCATAATCCATGTTTCTGTCCAAATCTCGCTCTCTCTGTTCTCAGAATCCCACTCTCTCCAGCTTTCTTGCTGGTTTGGCTTTTGGGGTCTCGCTCTCGCTCTCGCTGGTTTTACTCTCGTGGCTCTCGCTCTCTCCCACTTTCTCGCTGAGAATCTCGCTCTCGCTCTCGCTGGTTTTATTCTTGTGGCTCTCGCTCTCTCTCACTTTCTCACTGAGAATCTCGCTCTCACCACTCTCGCTCTCTTCAATTTTCTCTCCAATCTCGCTAGTTTTCACGCGTGGGTTGTCTTCACTGCTTGTGGATTCCACTTTCCCTTTTTAACTCTTTCAAATTTTAAGAGTATATGGGTAATTAATTCACCTCCAATTCTTCTAATGAGCAGTGCCTAAACAAAAATTTATCTACTGCCCTTTGTCTCCTGAATTAGCTAGCGTCCAACTTCTAATTAATCCTCCCTAATTCTGCCCATTTATTCATTATTTTGGATAATTAATAAATTTCTTATTTTTTCCAATTCTAAATTTCCACCCGATTTTCCTATTAAATGTATATATTTTTCATTCTTAATTATATATTTTATTTTTTTTCCTACTTTCTAAATTAGAGTTAGGGTATTACATTTACCACTCCTTTAAATAAAATTTCGTCCTACTTAACATTTGACATTTAATTTCCTGTAGTGTATGCGTACAAATTTGGGTTGTTACATTCTTCCCCCCTTAAGAACTTTCTTCTTCGAAAGTTTCTTGATTCTTAAACAGATAAGGGTATTTTACTTTCATCTCTTCTTCTCGTTCCCATGTAGCTTCTTCTACTTGCTGATTTCTCCAGAGAACCTTCACTAAACTTATTTCCCGATTACGAAGAGACTTTTTCTCTCTTGCTAGGATGCAAATTGGAATCTCTTCATATTCCAAGTTTTTACTTATTTATAGAGGTTCATAATTTACTACGTGTGATGGGTCAAACATGTATTTTCGAAACATCGATACATGAAAAACATTATGTATTGTAGAAAAGGGTGGGTGGTAATGCTAATCGATAAGCTACTTGGCCAATATGTTCTAATATTTCAAAGGGTCCAATAAAGCGGGGGCTAAGTTTGCCTTAATGCAGGTCTTGCAATTAATTGTGCTATTAGAGGATTGAAGGCTCCTGGTATTAGTGAGATCTCAACTCTTTCAAGGTCATCCATTATGTGTTTGGAGATGGTACTTAGGGCTGCTGTATGAGTTAACTTTCTGCTAAGAGCATCAACAACAATGTTAGCTTTTCCTGGATGATATAGGATCTCACAGTCATAATCTTTGACTAATTCTAACCATCTTCGTTGCCTCATATTTAACTCTTTCTGGGTAAAAAAGTACTTAAGGCTTTTATGATCTGTATAAATTTGGATCTTTTTCCCATATAAGTAATGTCTCCATATCTTTAAGGCAAAGACTATGGCAGCTAAGTCCAAGTCATGAATGGGATAATTTTGTTCATAAGGTTTTAGTTGTCTTGAAGCATATGCTATTACCTTTCCGTGTTGCATCAATACACAACCAAGCCCCTTCTTCGATGCGTCACTGTACACAGTTAAACCCCATGATCCGTCAGGTATAGTGAGAATAGAGGCTGTGGTCAAACTTTCTTTTAGTTCCTGGAAGTTTTGTTCACATGCTTGGTTCCAGACAAAAGGATTATTCTTCTTGGTGAGGTTAGTTAAGGGTAATACTATACTTGAGAAATTCTTCACAAATCGTCTATAATATCTTGCTAATCCAAGGAAGCTTCACACTTCGCTGACTGTTGACCACTTACTAACTGTTTCAATCTTAGCAGGATCTACTGAGATTCCTTCTTGCTTTACAATATGCCTTAGGTAGGCAACTTGTCGCGTCCAAAACTCACACTTGGAGAATTTGGCATACAACTTTTCATTTCTTAATATGGAAAGAACATCCCTAAGATGTTTTTCATGTTCTGCCTCAGACTTGGAATAAACCAAAATATCATCTATAAATACGATCACGAAGTTATCAAGATAGTCTTTAAAAATTCTATTCATCAAATCCATGAAGGCTCCTGGGGCATTCGTTAATCCAAAGGGCATCACAACGAATTCATAATGCCCATATCTTGTTCGAAAAGCAGTCTTGGGTATGTCAGACTCCTTGATTCGTAGTTGATGATATCTAGATCGTAAGTCTATTTGGGAGAATACTGAGACTCCTTGTAATTGGTCAAATAGGTCATCAATGTGTGAAAGTGGATACTTATTCTTTATTGTCAACTTATTCAACTCCCGATAATCTATACATAAACGCATTGATCCATCCTTTTTCTTAACAAATAAGACAGGTGCTCCCCATGGAGACCCGCTAAGGCGTGTAAATCCCTTATCTAACAATTCTTGTAATTGTATTTTGAGTTCTTTTAATTCCGCAGGTGCCATTCTATATGGTGCTTTAGATATTGGTTCAGCTCCGGGAATTAGATCTATACAAAATTCTATTTCTCGACTAGGTGGTAAACCTGGTAGCTCTTCTGGGAATACATCTTCAAATTCTCTTATTACAGGAATGACCTTAATTTCATCCTCTTGGTTTCGTAAATCCACTACACTTGCTAAATATGCCCAAGCCCCATGGTTGAGCAAATGTTTAGTTTTTAAGGTTGAAATTATTCTTGGAGCTGATTGTGTATTAAAACTCTTAAACTTAAACTTGATTCCTGTTGGAAAGATGAATATGACCTCTTTATTATGGCAATCTATGCTTGCATAGTTTGCTGCTAACCAGTCCATACCTAGTATTATGTCGAAATCACTTATGTCTAGGATGATAAGGGTCACCTCTAGTTTATGTCCTAATACTGAAAATTCACAGTTCTCTACTACTGAGCGGACCAACATAGATACTCCGACAAGAGTAGCTATGGATAGAATGTAGCCTAAGGGCTTTGATGTTAATTGAGCATGTTGTGCAAATGTTATAGAGATGAATGAATGACTAGAGCCCGAATCAAATAAAGTGAAGGCATAATACCCGAGGATGGGTAATGTACCTGTAACAACTGCATCTTGATCCTCTGCCTCTTGACGTGTAACAGCAAACACCCGTCCTTTCTGTTGTTGGGTAACCTTGTTACTAGTAGGCTGGGTGGTCTGGGCAGTTGATACTTGGTTGATGAGCTTTGGGCAAGCCTTTGCATAGTGACCCATCTGGCCGCAATTGAAACACACCCCTAAGTTCCGAAGACATTGCCCCTGATGGTGTTTTCCACAATTTCTGCACTTAGGATATGTGAATGTTTGACTCTTTTGTTGTGACTGTACGCCCTGAGTTCTTTGGGAAATTTTTGCTTGCCGTTGTGAACGTTGGAAACCTTATTGGGTGAATTTCCTTTTTTGATTTGGCATGAATCCTCGTTTAGAAGTTGAGGTTTCGACAACAAGATCTACTTCCATGAGTAAGGCCGACTCGATGGCAAGAGCATACTCTTTGTGTCGGAAAGTAGTAACAATGCCT
>NW_028326536.1:0-33098 GCF_027475165.1 Benincasa hispida
ATGAGCTAATTCCTACGAGGACTGTGATTGAACGGAGGATATGTATAAATTATCAAATGCGAATCTGGAAATAAATAAGTATCATTTCCCGCTACCATTAATTGACCAAATGTTAGATTGGCTTGCGGGGAACGAATTCTTCTACTTTCTAGATGGATATTCCAGATATAATCAGATAGCAATTGCTCCAGAGGATCAAGAGAAAATTATTTTCATATGCCCCTTTGACACATTTGCATTCTGGCACATGCCCTATGGGCTTTGTAATGCACAATGGATGATTTATTTGTTTTTGGTAACACATACAACACTTGCCTTGAGAATTTGGGCAAACTGTTAAAGCGTTGTGAAGATACCAACCTTGTCTTTAGTTGGGAGAAATTCCATTCTATGGTGACGAAGAGTATTATGATGGGACATAAAATCCCCAAAGCAGGACTTGAAGTGGATGTGGCGAACATTGATACAATCGCCAAACTCCCTGCACCTGTAAATATTAAAACCTTGAGAAGTTTTATCGGTCATACGGGATTCTATATTAGATTCATCAAAGGATTCTCCCAATTCGCACACCCCTTAAGTGTGCTCTTAGAGGCAGATAGACCATATAACTTTGATGACGCTTGCATTCAAGCATTCAACAAACTCAGGGATGTGTTAAATTCTGCACCCATTCTGGTGGTGCCAGATTAGTCACAACCTTTTGAGCTGATGGTGGCAATTGTTCCATGTTGGGATTGGTGTCCTAATTCTCCCGGAGTCTCGTTGTTTATAATATACACATTGTTTATGAATAAAATAAGTGTTATTTCATTCCGCATTTATTCATATCCAATAAACAAAGTTCCATGGTTATCTAATTTAAATTTAAGCATGTATATGAGATATACAAGTGGATCATGCCTTAAGTGATAACTTAAATAAGTCTGTAGTATAAGGATTTAGGTGGGATACCTGATCTTGGTGACACAACGGATATAACCCGTTTTGTAGGGGTTTGCAGGTGTTGTAAACTACTACATATGGTAGATCCCGACCATTCATGTGGAGACATGTGAGTGGGGGTGTCCTATACAAAGAGTTTGTATAAGACTGGTCTACGAGATGACTAGACTCTATGTATAACACCGTCGATACTAGAGACTTAAATCTCACCTAAATGACCATAGGTGACATGACCTCAATCCTGAGTATTTTGGGAACTCCTCCATTTGTGGGCGGTCCTTTGATTAGTATGGGTGAGGTTGACCAGATTGCCAACTCAATATGCCTACCTTTTTGGGGACTTGTCTGATCTGGGAGCTGGGAACTCAATTACACAAGATGGAATTCACTCCTTCCCCGAAGCATAAGTAAGTAGATAGATTGTTCCCTTAAAAACTGATTCCGGAGCTTGAACATAGTGGTCATAGCTTCTCTTTGGAAGAGAGGACTCGATCATAGTAAGACTATGACTTACGTTCATTAGAGGGATCAGTTGTACTTAAGGAGTTAGATGTAGCTACATGGGCATAACGGTTATTGGCCGACCTGTACTTACGAGTGATCTGTGAAAGGTTGTCGCACTATTGATTGGTTAAGATGGACACATAATATATCTGTAGTAAAGAGAGTTCAGCTGTCGGTCTTTTGTGAAGTGCCTAGAAGTTAAAGGATGGTGGATCCCGTGACTAAAGAGTTTAGTCAGTTATTCACATACCGTTGGAGCTTCGAGCTACAGGTCCAGAAGGTCCCCTTGGTATCTCAATGGATTCAAGTTGAGGATAAGTTCTTGGTGTTGATTTGAAATGTTTAAATTGATAAGAGGTAATTCGATTAGATATGATATGATCCATGTGGTGTATGAGATACATCAAGTGGAGGGTTAATGTAAATGAGATTTACATTAAGTGCCATGAAATAGAAAAAGAGCTATGGTTTGTATGTTTCATGAGATGAAATATTAAAACTATAGGTTATAAATATAGTATGGTAAGTTGGTTATCATTTATATTTATAATAATATTAATTATTGGATAATTATCTCTTTTTCTCTAATAATCAATTGAGTGGGAGGTTATTGGTGGTTTTATGGTAACCGTGAGATAAAAGGAAAAATGTTTTCCTAATTTTAGTAAGGTTTGCAAAAGTTGTTAATTGAGATTTCCAATCTTGGAAATTACTCACAGAATAGTTGTCAAATAAATCAGATTTACTAAACGACTGCTTGGAGAGACTACACGATCGTGGAATGTTCTTACACGATAGACACTCAGCTAGGCAATGAGCTAAACGATCGCATAGCTTTTGCTAGATGATCGCATAGCTTTTGTTAAACGATTGGGCATCGACCTATATGATAGGCTTTATCTTCTCCCACTTACTCAATCGTTTACACGATTTCTCTTCTTCCGGTTTCTCGCCTCTAACCAAGTCCACACAGAGCCCACAATCTAGATTCTCACACCAAGAATACCGAGGTAAACTTTTTGGCAGTGTCATACTTAACTCGACACAGTCGAGGTTCTGTGGAGGCCGTTCGCGGTGTTCAGGGTGTTTGTGACCTTGGTGATCGCTTTGTTCGAGTTCACTGTGATCGTACAGTGTAGCAGTCGTGTTGTACGAGTGTTCGATTGTTACAGTGTTGCTGATTTTTTGAGCTTTCATGATCGAGGGATCTTGAAGATGAATCTTGAAAAGTATGTTATGTTCTTCCCTTGATCGTGTAGTAAAGCATGTCGAAATTTCAATTTATGCATAACCATATTATTTCCGTTTGTGACTGTAATTATGTATGTTTATATATGATTGAAATTTGGAAAGATCCTTCCACTGCTCATGGAAATCCTCATGTCCGATTTCCTTCAATTGGTATCAAAGCCAGGTTGTTCTGATATTCCAAATTTTATTTCTGTTTTGAACTTCTTTTACAGTCTTGGTGGGTTTTCTGCATTTGTGTTTAAATATGAAATGCATTTGTGGATGGCATTGATGGTTGTTTATAGGTTTAATTGCCTCTATTTAAAGCTTTCTTTCAATTACAAAGTGTTAATTTGTAAGGGCCCCTGTGTTTTTTGTTGTAATTAACATGCAATTGAGTCTATAATTGTAAGAGTTTGAGTTAGTCGAGTTGTTCGTGATGAAGTTTTAAAGCATGAAGATGTGGTTCTCAGCGAGGAAGAAGACCAAGAGTTGGTCGTGTCGTGTAGTCTCGGGTAAACGATCGTTGGGATTTAACTAAACGATCGTATAGATTTTTCTATATGATCGTGTAGTATTTACTAAACAATCGTTTAGCTAGCTAAACAATTGGGTAAATCGTATACTCTATCGCGTAACATTGGTTGCCCATTCGCATAGACATTAGAGGTAGACGATCGTAGTAGAAGCATTTGATGCTCATCGTTTAGAAAAAGGCACACGTTAGACGATCGTGTAGCTAGCATGCCTCATTGCATAGTTTCTACCTACACGATCACGTGGTATACGATATGAAGGCGCTCGTTCAGCGATCATTTAGACGATGGTCTTAGCCGCATCGTTATCGTTTAGACAATCGTGTAGAGTTTTCATTGTGCGAAACGCGATAGAAGATCGCGTACCTCATGCTTCATCGCATAGTAAAAGGTACATGATCATTGCTAAACGATCGTTTAGCTCTGGGAGCATTGGTAAACGATACAACAAAGCATTTGTTCTTTCATGTAGACGATCACGGGGTGTTTGGTGCACGATCAGTTGGAGACGCGTTGCTTTGCCCGGACGGTTCAAGACCCAGTTCGCTTGTTTGAATCGGTGACTCCTTGTTTTGTAATAGTTAGCTTTAGTTTTAAGGATTTGAGGCAATTTTACCCGGTTCATCAACATTTGTTTATTATACATGTGATGTATGATGTTTTTATGGAAAAGTGTTTGACATATAGTTTGAAACCCACCTTAGGTTGTGCAATTATTCATGCATCATGTATTATACATGTTATAATCTAGCATGAAAAAATTACGTGAAAGCATGTGCATGCATTATGAAATATAAGAGTTATATTTTTGCATGCATTAAGCATTATCAAGCATCATTTTTATATTATAAGCATCATAGTATAAGAGTGTATGGAAGCATGTTGTGCTTGTTTCGTTGCTTGTTTGTATAAGCATTATATAAAAAGGTAGCAATGAATGAACAATGCATTGAACATGACACTTAGCCTGTTTATAAAAGTTATGAATGCCTTGTATGTGTTTAGCTTTGCGTTGTGGTTTTGGTTGTTTCCGTTTATAAGCATTATAAAGGAAATTAGAACTAAAATCGATAAGAAATAGTTGCATGCAGACTTAGGGTGAACTCATGTTTTTTAAAAGGGTTTTAAAATTGGATTGAGATAGACCTAAGTTCACTGGTTCTAATAAGATTAGTAACCTAAATTAATCTTTTAAAATCGATTTAATAGGATTAAATTGATTGGCATAAAAGATTAAATTTGTTTTAAATCTATCTATAAGGGACCTTTTGTCTAAGGCGGGTTCTATCTAGGCTGGGGTTCTTAAGCTGATGGAAATAGAACATCCCTACCTGGGAACCTACCTAGAAAGGTGAATTAGATAGATTTTCTACAAGCATGCGACAAATGGTCAAAGACTTCGTTGAAGAATTTAATGGATGATGATCAAAAGTTGATTAACTATCCAAGGTAAAAGTTACTCTTGGGCAAACCTAAAAAGTCACTTAGTTAAAATTTTTAGCCGTGTTTTTTCTAAGTAAACTAAACCCTAGATTATAAAATACTCAGTAGGAGGAAGAGATGTATATGATATATCAATGGTTCCACTCACGTTTCTCCCTGAATGTCCACACCGTGAGATTCATGCTTGGCCTCGTGGTGCTCTGGGAGCATCCCCCTTCGGATGGTGTTTGCATGAGTCAATATCAAGGTAGACGGAGAAAGTGTTTATAGTAAGTGGGTGAAGGGTGTATGTCAACACGTCCTATGGTCTCTATCATTGGTTCATACCGTGAGATCATTCTGTACTCCTTCGTGGCACCCTGGTAGTGTGCCCCTTTGGATAGGTTTTGTGAAATTGGTCAATATCAAGGTGAATTCCAAAAATGGATAGGGTCGCTTTAGGTTTTGTCCCAATTGGATTTTTTCCTTCGGATTGGTTGCTTGGGGCAGATCTCTAGGGCCTAAAATGGCGGGTCACACTTACAGGAGATTGTTAAGTAAGTTAATGATCTCTTGACCAAATCAATGATGGTTAGTCGTTATAGGAACAAGAGTTGTTCTAGTACTAATGACCTGTTGAGAATTCCTCAATTCAGAGGAAGGATAATTGACCTCCATTTGGCGGCTTTTGTCCTAAACCTTTGAAGCGTCATTGCGAAACTAGATGTCACACGGGGTTCATATTAGTTTTCCTAAAACCTTATTTGATGTTGTTTGTTTTACGAGTATTTGCTTAAAACCTAACGTAGTTCAATGTATTTTTTTCTTTTCAGCAACTCGTTAGGATTTTCGTTTACTGCCTTTAATATGACTGATTACATTCAATGGAAAGAGTCGTGTAAAATGTTTTTCGTGGTAAACGATCTCGAATTTGTCATGGTTGAGGAATGTCCTCAAGTCTCAACCCTTGATGCACCGCGAAATGTTCGCAAGACATATGAGGTGTGGATGAAGGCTAATTCATTGGCCCGACTTTACATTTTGGCTAGCATACCTGATGTTTTGGCCAAAAGGGTTGAGAATATGGATTGCACGCAAGATCATGAACTCGTTGCAAGATTTTTTTGAACGCCAATTCTTACTTTTCGAGTACAAAGGGATGGATGACAAGACCAGTATTGTCAGTTTTTTTGACATCGATCCCACTATTCTCCAAAAGAGGAGGACAGATAGTAAATCTGATTTATTGGTCTTGGAGACGTGTTTGGTAGAGAATGATGATTCTGCCTAGATCCTTGATTCGGGTGCTACCAACCATGTCAGTACCTCTTACCAAGGATTCAGTTCTTGGCAAACGTTGCCACAGGGAAAGATGGCTCTTAGAGTCGGTACTGGTGAGGTTGTTTCAGCTGTTGTTGTAGGTAGGCTGAATTTATTTGTTGACAAGAAACGTTATCTGTTCGGGATAATGTTTTCGTAGTTCCTCATATTAAGGGGAATTTAATCTCGGTTTCTTGTTTCATTGAACAAGGGTATACTATTTCCTTTTCTGATAATAAAGTGGTGCGGTTGATGACTTAAAGTCTTGTGTCCTATAGTTTGTAAACAGTTTGTATGAACGCTTGTATTGTATAATATATGATATTTACTTCACATATTGATTTTGCTCAGTTGTATGTTTTATTTACTTTACAATGAATAAACATAAAATCCCTAGTTATCTGTATGTAACTTAAGCATGTATGTGGTGACATACAAGTGGATCATGTCTTAAGTGATAACGAAAATGGTCTGTAGTATATGGATATAGGAGGGAAACCTTACCCTGGTAATGCTACGAATGCAGCCCGCTTTGTGGAATGGTCACAAGTGTTGTGACTTGTCACAGATGGTCTGATCCTGATCATTTGTGTAGGGGACATGCGAGCGGGGGCGTCCTATACAAAGAGTTTGTATAAGACCTGACCATGAAGTGTTAACGTCTCGTTATATAACACCGTTTATGACAGAAACTTCATTTCACTAGGATGACCATAGGTAACATGACCTCAATCATGAGTGAGTTGGGAACTCTTGACATTGAGGGCAGTCCTTTGATTTGTATGAGTGCGAGTGGCCAGGTCGCCGATTCAAACCTACCATTTTGGGGTTTCGTCTTATTTGGGAGCTGGGAACTTAGCTACACAAGATGAAATTCACTTCTTCCCCGAGGCAGGGGCAAGTAGATAGATAGCTCCCTTAAGGGCTAATTTCAGGGCTTAAATGATGTAGCGCCACACACATTCTCTTGGCCTGAGAGGTGGTCACACATAGTTGGACTATGTTGTATTGTTCATTAGAGGAATCAGTGGTACTTAAGGAGTGAGATGTAACTACAGGGCAAAACGATAAATTGGCCCAAATGTACTTACGAGCATCTGTGAAGGGTCATCGTACTCATGATTGGTTATATCTAATGGACACAGAAATATATCTATGGTAAGAAGAGTTCAGTTGTTGGTCTTTAGTGGAATGCCTGGCAGTTAACGGATGGGGGATCTCGTGGCTAAAGAGTTGAGTCAACTATTCACGTACCATTGGAGCTTCGAGCCATAGGTCCATAAGGTCCCCTACGTAGCTTGGACAAAGTTGAGAATCTGTTTTTGGGTCAGTTTGAAATGTTCAAATTGACAAGAGGGAGTTTGATTATATATGATATAATTGAACTGGTTAATTATATATATGATATAATTGATTAAATGTATGAGATACATTACTCTGGAAGAAATTAGATATAAATATGATTTATATTAAGTGGGGGAGAAATTACTATAGTAGATATATAATATCAAACTATAGGGTAAGAGTATAATATGATTATATTCATTTATTAATGAAATTGGTTAATTATGTGATAATTGGCCGGAAATATCTCCTCAATCGTGCGTTAATGGGAGAATCCGTATACGGTTATTGTAACTGAAGAATAAAATGAAAATTTGTTTCATTTTGCAAAGAGTTCGTAAAAGTTCGCAATCGGTGTGAAAACGTCTTGATCGCTTAGCTAAGAACCTATACGATAGAGCTTTATCGCTTAAACGATCGCACACATGCATCTAAACGATTGCACGCTTTTCTCTAAACAATCGCTTAGCTTTCCTAACTGATCGCCTAGCGTGCCGCATTTTCTAAACGATCATTTACCTATTACTAGACGATCGCTTGGTTACCTATACGATCGTGTAGCTTTGTTAAACGATAAGCATGCCCGCTATACGATAGTTTTCTCTCACACTTGCTTATCGTCTACACGATCAGCCTGTTCTTCCGACGTCTACCAAATTCACCAAGGACAACACTTTGGATTCTGAATCCGAGAATACCAATGGCTCTAAGTGGTGGTGTCGTCCCCGCTCTTGCTTGTTCGTGTTGCTATCGTTCGTGTAGACGATTGTGCTGCTGTAGCCGACTATTTTGCTGGGCGATACAGCTCGTAGACGATCTTCCTGTGTTGAGTTCGAAATTGAAGAGAGTCTTCAACTGGTATGTGAACTCATTCCCTTGTTTTTTATTTATCAAAGCATGTCGTTAATTAGTGTAAATTGCATAACTGTTTGATAGAATGTTTATGTTATATTTCAGTCACAGTGAAATTGGAAAGATCTGAATGTGCTCATGGATGCTCTTCATTAAGAGTTCCTTCAAAGATGACCAAACGACCTTTTACTGGAAAAGGTTACGGAGCCAAGAAAGCCTGGAGCTTGTATATTTTTACCTTTATGGTCCGATGTATGTTAGGGCTCGAGGTGGGTATGAATATTTCATCTCTTTCATAGATGATTATTCATGGTATGGGTATCTCTACCTAATGCAACGTAAGTCTGAAGCACTTGACAAGTTCAAGGAGTATAAGGCTGAAGTTGAAAACTTGTTAGTTAAGAAGATGAAAACACTACGATCTAATCCTGATGGAGAGTATATGGACCTCCGATTCAATAACTATATGATAGAACGTGGGCTTGCGTCTCAACTCTCGGCCCCAGGTACTCCTCAACAGAATGGTGTATCAGAAAGGAGAAACAGAACCTTGTTGGACATGGTTCAGTCTATGATGAGTTATGACCATCTTCCAGACTCATGTTGGGGTTTTGCAGTGGAGGCTGCATGCGATATCCTATATAATGTTCCCTCGGAAAGTTTTTCTGAAACACCTTTTGAGCTATGAAGAAGCCGTAAAGGTAGTTTACAACACATGTGCTTGTGACTAACCCAAAAAAGTTAGAACCGCGTTCGAAGGTTTACCTCTTTGTAGGCTACCCTAAAGGAAACGAGGGGTGGATACTTCTAGGATTCGAGTGAGAACAAAGTGTTTGTTTCTACAAATGCTATCTTCTTGGAAGAAGACCACATCCAGGATCATAAGCATGGAGTAAACTCGTTTTCCATTTATCTCTCAACTCATCAATAAATTTTCAATATGTTTAGTTCTGTCCTTATTAATATCATATTCGAGTTTTGACTTTTGTTTTTGTTATTTATTAATTTTAGTTGATATTCATTTAATGCATGATATTTCAAATTAATGTTAGGTGATTTCATTTATTTTTTTTCATATTCCTAGTTAAAAACCAATCACATCTCCATTTAGATCTTTAAGTATATGTCAAATATATTGATAGTATACTGAAAAAATGTAAATATACATCGCATATATTATGATTTAATTTTTGGCTTGTTTACAAATATATTGGAAAATGTAACTATATACCACATGTTTTTTTTTAATCAAATATACCCTGATTATTTCTAGAAACTTCAAATATATAGTGTTGTATATATATCAAATATATCTTGTCTTCTCCTTTGAAATTTCTTGTTGATTGTTGCTTTCATTTATGAGGGCAAAAATTTTTGAATTTTTTTTCTTAAAGAACTTTTCTTACTTGTATAGGTTTTGAAAAGAAAATAGTTTTGGAAAGTTATAGCCACAAAAAACTTCCATTGCATGCTTCATTTGGTATTATTATTATTATTATTAATATATATATATATATATATACGAAGAAAATCAAATACGAGGATTTCCATGAGCAGCAGAAGGGATCGTTTCAAATTTCATTCGAATTGAACATAAACAATTACAGTCTAAGAATGGAAACTAAAATATCATGCACAACAAGAAATTACAGAATGCTAAGATAGAACTCAAGGGATAAAGTATGCGTACATCTGAAGAACCATTCTTCACGAATCCCTCGATCAGTCCAAAGTGTCCACAACAACACTCGAACGCAACGACCAAAACAACATGACTAACAGCACGAACACAATGAATGGCCAACAGCTCCTCGAAACCAATCGAGTCTAACTCGATCCACGAACTAAGTGAGGACACCACTACAATGGTTATCTTGGTATTCTCGGTGTGAGAATCCAGGAGTTGTGGGCTCTGTGTGATATTGACTTGAGGAAGAGACTGGAGGACTACGATCGAGCAAGTGGGAGATAAGCAGCTGTCTATCGTATAGACGATGTGCTCGATCATTTAGTAAATGACAGCCTATTGTATAGACTTAGCCACTCGATCGTTTAGCTACGATCAGCTAAATGACTATCGCACAGTCAAAGATAAGTGATTATTTGGTGAAACTCTTTCACTTGACAGCTTTTCTCCGTGAGTTCTTTCCGAATCAAGTAATTTCTAATTTTAAGAAAACAATTTTTCTTTTATCTCATGGTTACCATAAAACCACCAATAACCTCTCAATCAATCGGTTACTAGAGAAAAAGAAATTAATTATCATATAATTATTTTATTATAAATAAATATGATAACCAACTTATCATATTATATTTATAACTTATAGTTTTAATATTTCATCTCATGAAACATACAAACTATAGTTCTTTTTCTATTTTATGATACTTAATGTAAATCATATTTATATTAATTCCTCTACTTGATGTATCTCATATATCACACCAATTATATCATATATAGTTGAATTTCCTCTTATTAATTTGAACACTTCAAACTAACCTTAAGAACTGATTCTCAACTTGAATCCATTAAGCTATCAAGGGGACCTTATGGACCTATAGCTTGAAGCTCCAATGGTACGTGTTGAAGCTCCAATGGTACGTGAATAACTGGCTAAACTCTTTAGTCATAGGATCCACTATTGTTAACTGTCGGACACTTCACTAAACACCGACAACTGCACTCTTCTCACTACAGATATATTTTTGTGTCCATATCAATCAATCAACAGTGCGATAACCCTTCACAGATTTCTCGTAAGTATAGCTGGGTCAATTTATTGTTTTACCCCTATAGTTACATCTAACTCTTTAAGTACCACTAATTTCTCTGATGAACAATAAGTCATAATTCTATTATGACTGGGTCCTCTCTTACAAAGAGAGGATGTGACCACTATGTTCAAGACCCGGAATCAGCCCTTAAGGGAGCAATCTATCTACTTACCCCTACTTTAGGGAAGGAGTGAATTTTGTCTTGTGTAACTGAATTCCCAGCTCCCTAATCAAACAAATCCCCAAAAAGGTAGGCAAGTGAGTTGGCAATCTGGCCACTCTCACCCATACTAATCAAAGGACCGCTCTCATAGGCAGGAGTTCCCAAAACACCTAGGATTAAGGTCATGTCACCTATAGTCGTTTTAGTTAGATGTAAGTCTCAATTATCAACGGCGTTATATAAAGAGTAATCATCTCATGATCCGGTCTTATACAAACTCTTTGTATAGGACACCCCTACTCGCATGTCTCCACATGAATAGTCAGGATCAGACCAGAGCTATATTCGTAGTGTCACCAGGATAAGGTATCCCTCTTTAATCCTTATACTACAGACCTTTTAGGTTATTACTTTAAGGCATGATCCACTTGTATATCTCATATACATGCTTAAGTTTACATATAATAACCATGGATATTTGTTTATTGGATATGAGTAAATGCAACTAAAATAACTCTTATTTTATTAATAACAATGTGTACAAAGTTTACAAACTACGAGACTCCAAAAGAATTAGGAGACCAATCCCAACATTATATATATAATTGGGCGAGAATTTTGTGTAAAATAATAGCCCGTTAGGCTATTCAGATAAATATATATAAGTGTATATATATATAAGTGTAGACAATTGTGTTAGGCTATATGTGTAGAAATCTATTTATTTTCCTATCTAAAATCCTAACCATAATTTTAAAAATATGTTATATATATATACTAAAATGTTACGAAATCGACAATAACATTGTGTTAGCTATGTCAATGGAGTAGAGAAATAAAAATTTTATTAGAGAGAATATTATACAATACAGAATAATAGTACCTCAAGGGTTTGAGAATTTATATAGTGCACTTCTCTAAATCCTAGTGTCAGTGAGACGCTGTACTTAATCATTCGAAGTATTATATCATTTAACAGGCATTTCAATATAAATTAAATATCTTTCAAACAGCTCGAACTATTCAAAAGGTTGACTAAGATCTTAAGATTGAAAAAAAATATGAATTATCAATAAAACACTAGCCTTGGAAACTTATTTTTTGGTTTATAAAGTATAGTTAGATTTTTAGATGAGACAAAAGTTGACCAAACAAATCAATTTTGCAAAAATTGGAAGGGAGAAGAATTTTTTTATTTAAAAAATTAGGTGATTATTAATTCCTTAATCAGAACTGACCGATAAATATCTCACTTAAACAAAAATATCAACTGCCTTTAACGGTAGCAAACGGCACCGTTAGTGCAACGGTTTCAAATACAAATAACCGCCGACAAGAAAACGTAGGCATTTTCTTTTTCTTTTCTCAGTTAAAAATAAAATTCAACTTTCTATTTTTACCCAACGGTTAAAGATAACGACGAGAAAAGTCGGTAATAAAAGGAATGGGCATAGGACGTAATTATACGAAAAAAGTAGGGGTAGTTTCGGGATCGAAAATTTGTTGTCATTAACAAGAGATTATTAATATTTTAATACAGGAAAAAAAGCATAGTTAATTAAATTAATCAATTAATTAAGAGAGAAATTTATATGAAGCGGTAAAGAGGAGACGAAGGAAGAGAAGAAGAAGAAAAAGCTTTGAGGCAAAGTTCGATCGGTCGTCTATGGCGGTGAGTCTCCGGTGGCCGTTTCTCCAGTGAAACCAAATCACGGTTGTGTTTCTGACGGAGTTTTTCTGTTTATTAAGCCTTTTATGCCGGCGATTGGATCTTCCGGTTGCCGGCGATTGAGCGAGGACTTGGATTGTATAGGTTGATGTGATGATTTGACCTTTTTTTTTTTGGTTATACAGAGAGAGAGTTGAATTTTTCGGTTTCTTTTGTTTTGTTTAACTAACGACGAGGGAGGAAGGAGAAAAACTGGTTTGATTTAGCGGTGGAGTTTGATTTTGTTGTGTGGAGAAGGAGAATCAGTTGCGAAAATGAATGGAAACAACACTGTGAATGGGAATGGGAATGTAGGAGGATTCAGTGACGCGGAATGGGAGCTTATACGGAGGTACCACAGGAACGAGCCTGCTGAGAATCAGTGCACCTCTCGGCTAGTTAAACGCATTAAAGCTCCTGTTCCTCTTGTAAATCATCTTCCCTCTCTCTCCGTCCATTTTAAATTTCTGTTGCTAAAGATGCCTGTCTTTTTTTTTTTTTTTTTTTTTTTTGGGTTTTTTGTGCGTAATTTGTGCTTTCGAAATCTTAATTTACTTCTTAACATTAATGGTCTAAGAGGTTCCAAATTTAGAGGATCTGACTGATCGGTTTGGCATCAATAAGTGCTTTACGTATCATGATAATTTATATCTTATTTTATTGGCTTAATTGTTTCTATTGGTCTCTGCATCCTTTTATGTTTATATGGAAATCTGAATGTCCATGCATTATAACTTAATCATCACCACGGTTCCTTCCTTACCTTTTGTGGGTGAGTTCAATCCCTTGGATATTTTCTGGGAAGGAGACATTGTCTTCTCGGGGTGATTTAAGAAACAGCTTTGAAGAATACAGAAGCAGAGTATAGTAGCAATTCTAAATGAGTCAGCTGCTACCAAGAGGTTCTTTTCGTGAATTTTGGAGTTTGTTTTCTGCAGGTAGTTTTTGCAAAGAAAGTGGAAGGTATAGTCCTACTGTACCAACTTCAAGTAAAAAGTGTAAATACATTGTATCACTAGACATTGTATCACTAGGAACTAGTGAACTATGTTGCTTTATGTTTTCATTTGTTCTATAGCTGAGTTCATATGGAGGTCTTATGGAATTATTCAAACTTGGAAAGTGAACCATTATGGGTCTTTTGATCTTATTGAACAATAGATGTACAAATTTGTAATAATTATTACGGGTATATTGGTTTATTGTCATAATTTGGGTTTTTGGATTCTTGCCTTCATTGTGTACTGAATTGTTTTCTGAATTGGAAATTTTCATCTCCAGGTATGGTCTCTGGTAAGGAGGTTTGATCAACCACAAAGATACAAACCTTTTGTTAGCAGATGTGTTTTGAAGGGAAACCTTGAAATCGGGACTCTCAGAGAAGTTGATGTGAAATCGGGGCTTCCTGCCACAACGAGTACAGAGAGATTGGAACTCCTTGATGATGACCGGCACATACTTAGCATGAGGATTGTTGGCGGAGATCACAGACTAAAGGTATACGTCTTAATGTATTTTGTCTGTAGTATTTTATTTGAGAACTGCATGGTCCTGATTTTGGATGGACGTGTACAGTTTTTAATTGTTTAAGGTGAAAATAGTTGTCCTGTGTGTTTTCATAGAAAGTATGCATGAGAATTATCTGTAATATTCATAATTTTCCGAGCTTTTTATGCTGATATTCATCCTTGAAAGTTTGAAACCTAAATTGATCCAAAGTTTGTACATGTTCAAAAGGAGAAACCGTTGAGAACAGTTTTTATTGAAAATATTTGGACTTGCCTGTAATGATCATTTTATAGAGTTTTGCCATGATTTTGTTTCAAAATGAGCTTTTGGTAGTCATTTGTGCCCACAGATAATGCATTGGATTTGTAAACTCAAGTTGGCTTGAACTTTTATCATCCATGTAATTTCAACTATTTGCTTTTGCGGCATGTGCTTTGGAATAGAGAAAAATGAACATCTTATGATGAGTATCATGTGACTGTCTGACTAAGGATTTAACATCGATCAAAGCTTTATCATGATGTTAACTTTTTGATTGATGAATTAAACTGGAAATTCTGCTTTGTTTCTACGACAATATTTTAATGGGCACTGTAATAGCTATTGAAGATGTATAGTTCTCACTTTCTCGTTTTGGGATACCTAGTTAGATGCTTCATTTCACGCTCCATTTTTGAACAAGTGTCTAAATCAGTAATAATTCTAAATTATCGGCAACTTTCTTTCAGAATTACTCTTCAATCATTTCCCTGCATCCAGAAATCATCGATGGAAGACCAGGGACTTTGGTAATTGAATCGTTTGTGGTGGATGTGCCTGAAGGAAACACGAAGGATGAGACTTGCTACTTTGTGGAAGCCTTGATTAAATGCAATCTCAAGTCACTTGCTGATGTTTCAGAGCGACTTGCAGTGCAAGATCGCACTGAGCCTCTTGATAGGATCTAAAAAATGGGATTGGTAACATGTGATGTATGCAAGGGCTTGCCATGAATGAAGCCTCCAAGGCTCTCATATCTTTGGAGGCTTTGGAGATGGACTGGCAGGAGGGTATATTATACACAAATTAGCATACTCTTTTTTATCGGTTGATATTGTCTTCCTTTTTATTTTAGTTCAGCAAGTCATATCTAGTAACTGGGGAGTACAAAGGGTTCTTGTAAGGTTTGAGAAACTCTTAAGAATTTAGTTATTTAGAGAGAGGAAGAGAGAGAGGGAAGTCTAAATTCCTTCATCTAATTTACAGGGTTTTGTCCATGGAGGTGTATGCTTATTGATGTATATATCTGTGATAACAATGAATGGTTTCTGTATATTGGCGTCCTCTCTGTTTCAGTTTGACAAACTACAGTTAGTCGATGTCTGATAAGATGCTATGATTACTTGAGGTAAATGTAATATTATTTCTTGGTGGCGTCCTGTGTTTTAGGTTTCTCTGCCGTTTCATCACAAGGTATCTCTGATTGTTTGACATCAAAAAGCTCCATCTGAGCTGACATACATGCATTACTGACTTCTCTTATTACCCATCTATCTGCCAATGTCCCCATCTTCATGATCTCAGTTTTGTTGCATTTCTGTGTTACTTGTACTGTACATACTGATATTCGATTAGGGTGGACATCAGTGTCAGCAACTCGTGCATACATATAAAGTTTGATGGCAATGAAAATATCTGAGGTTCAAATTTTAAGAAGTTAAGCAAACTGTATTGGAATTATTCAAGTATCTGGTGAGAGTGGACAAATTGCTGCGGTTTGGATTCATGCAAAATATCAGGCTGATGGATTGAACTGTTCGTGTCTTAATTTTTATGGGTCCAAGGTGCATAAAATGCTCTCTCTCTCTCTCTCTCACACACACACACACACCAAACCAAATTCAGTTCACCTGAACCTATTCATGCAGGTGCAGCACTATGGATCCTATGACATCAGTGAAGCCTTTTCCTTCACTATGACAAAGGATGTCAGGTTTCTGGGGGTCCTGAATCTACCTTTATGTTGTCATTGCAGCCCATTTTCAAATTACAATTGAGAAGGGAGATGCTTTGACGCCAGGTCCATTCCTGCAAACTGTGAGTGTAACCTCTCTCTAGCTCTCTCTCTATCTCTAAGCCGACTGGCCTGCTTGACAGTAATTCTTGGGGATGAATCTAAGAACACGTCATGATCAGATTCACGGCACACGAATAAATGAAGAAAGAAACGTCTTTAGATTTTTTATTTTCTATGAGAATAATATCTTTTGATATTAAGTTACTAGCCATAGGGAATCGCTGATCATACACCAATAAGATACACTTGATCTTGAGTCTTGTATTAAGGTCCCACAGAGCCGTCCAAAAGGATCTAGAATTGGAGTTAGAGGAAAAAAACCCCATCGGCCATCAACCACCATAAGATTCATACTCAAATGATAGGCGCTTTTAACAGAGAATTTGCCTGGTTTATCATACACCCATATAACCTCATTCCTAGCTCTCCTCCCTCTAAGGGGAGGGGATACTTAAAATAACCGAAGCATCAAGGGGAAGGAATAGCAGGAGCTCACAGATTAAAGATTTGTTCCGATTTCCTTCCTGATTCAAGAGATGAGCCACTGTTTTTTTGTCTCTTACGGAATAGTGAGTGAAGCTCGGCTTGAAATTCCCCAAATTGAGCAGCTAGGATCACTCTCATAATATCTTTAGACACAATTGTGAGAGGAAAAAAGAAGTTAATTTAAACACTTATCTTAATGTTAATCAATCTATCTACATTCAAGTTCAGAGTAGCGAAAAGATTCAATAAAGGACCTTCTGTCTAATTAGATATCTGATAGCAAAATCAATGTCCAAGAAGAATAGTTTTTTTTTATACACCAACAGTAACATTTAACATAAAAAATTACATGTACTGTCAAAAAGGGGAAAGAAAAAAAGTGTCATAGTATTACAAATGCGTTCTTCCATGGGCATAATTATGAATAATTCCTGAAAAAAATAGTGTAAAGGGACTGATTGTTGTGTTCCAAAATTCACCCCACTTGTGGAAAGTGGCATAATACACAATCTTGCCTGAAAGAAGATGCTAGGATCCTACACTTACTGTCTATAACCCACCATTATATATTCAGAATAAATATGAAATGTCACCTTTTCTTTCACGGTTGTTTCAGGTACTTTACAGAGATAACAATGGAGCCTGATTCAAGCCAACACAAGGTCCCCTTGTTGTTCTACTTCTATTTGTTGGTCTGGCAACTGTCCTTCTCGATAAGGAAGTAGAATCCTCTTTATTTCTTCTGCACTGAGTGTCTCGTATTCTAAAAGAGCATTTGACAATGCATGTAATGCCTTCTCGTGCTGAAATGAAAACATCAAACGTTACAATCGAACTTGAAATGAATGATGTGAGATCGTTGTTCTCTGATTTAGTTCCTAAGAACTGGTTTCGATTTTTAGAAATGGGAAACGCGGTGGAGAAGGAATCAAAACGTAAAACTAACCTTTTTCAAGAGGGCTTTCACGCGATCATATGCATCTCTAAGGAGTTTAACCACCTGCACAAAAAATTAGATACTTTAAGGTTTGCAAGGAATTAGCTTGGACAGGTCATTCAAAGTGCTGAATGTGTCAATAACATACTTCTGCATCGATTCGGGATTGCAGTTCTGAACTCGGACGTTCTTTGATATGAACGGGTCCAATTGCATCACTCATCCCACAACTCGATACCTTCAAGAACAGCATTGAGAATGAGAAAGCAAAGCAATGCCCATCATATGATCGATCAATATTTAGAAAAATGAAAGAAACTAAAAACACAATCTAATGTAGTGAAGTACCATATATTGGGCAAGCTCCGTAGCTGTGTTAAGATCACTACTCGCTCCTGTAGTGATATGGTCCTGCCCAAATATGATCTCCTCGGCAACTCTTCCACCCATACAAACGTCGAGTCGTGCTAATAGTTGCTTCTTGCTAATAGATGTCTCGTCGCTTGAAGGAAGTTGTGTGACCATTCCTAGAGCAGATCCACGAGGCATGATCGTTGCCTTATGAATCGGGTGTGCACCCTCAGTGTTAAATGCAACAATTGCATGACCACTCTCGTGATATGCAGTGAGCTTACATAAGCAAGCATCCATACAATATTTAGAAACTTGATGCCGATGCTAAAACGTAGGTAATAATCAAAATAGCTAAAAGCATTAATCACAAAGAAGCCAATTTCTTCAGAAATTAATACCTTCTTTGACTCTTCTGATAAAAACATTGTTTTCCTCTCAGTACCCATCACTATTCTATCTTTTGCGAACTCCAGCTGCGAAGAGTTTAACTTCTCGGCACCATCAACGGCAGCTTTAATGGCTGCAATGTTAACCAAATTTGCAAGATCTGACAAGAAAACAAGCGTTGATTGATAAATATCTAAAATCATAAGATTAAGTAGTGATAGTTAAGGTATCTGAAGAGTCGAAAATTTACCTGCCCCATTAAATCCTGGTGTGCCCCGAGCGATTGCTTTAACATCTACATCATCATCCAATGGTTTGTCTTGTAAGTAGAGCTCTAGAATCTCTTGGCGGCCCCGTACATCGGGGTTTGGGACAACAATCTACAAATGAATGTTGGTTGGATGGTTAGTTTTTAAGTACTCAAGGAGACTGTAACTATAGAACAGTATAAAGAACAGTTATAATGGATTAAATCCAAATATTGGCTTAAGATCCTTCCATTAATGAACAAAATGATTCAAGGATCATCCAAGAGCACTATAACTTTTCCCAAATAGAAACCGAGATTGAATTGACCATCTCTAAACGAGAAATGATTTAGACTTTGTCACTCTGATATAATATCTGTAGCAGGAATAAATAGACAATAACTCATTACAACACGAGTGCACTAACTATATCATTCATACTTCACAATTCATAACAATATTCTTCACACCTATTGTTCACACAGCATCTTTCCTAAGAAAAGAAGAAGAAAAAACTTACACAGCTTCAAAGGAACTTACATGCCTGTCAAATCTACCGGGCCTTGTCAAGGCTGGATCAAGAATATCTGGCAAGTTTGTAGCAGCCATCAATATGATGCCCTACAGAAAAATGAAATTAAATCGAACTCCTCAATAGATAAGAAATCTCACGTATGCAGCCAATAATTATGATGTACCTCGTTTTGCTCAAAGCCGTCCATTTCAACAAGCAGTTGATGCAATGTTTTCTTTGTGTGGCCTTCCCACTGTTTCCTTGTGGACCCGACAGCATCTATTTCGTCGATAAAAATGATGCAAGGAGCCTGTGGAGGATAGGGAAAAGATGAATACTATAATAGGACTTTGACGCTCTCATGATATAAATTTGTCTATAGGGTAGACCCTTTTTTTCGTTTTTAAAAGTTTCCATGCCCCTTCGAGCGACTAAAGTTATCCAGATGCAGACTAAAGGGAAACAAACCTTTTTCTTGGCTGCTTGAAATAATGATCTTACACGCCGAGCACCAACACCAACAAACCTGCCAATTGAAAACACAATGCGAGTCAGCATCACTAATGTTGAAGTAAAACTCAGAAAGTCCCACAATCCTAAAGCTGATAGTCCCTGCTCTACACTAAAGACGTGAAAATGAAACAACATCGACACTAAAGCCCTTCATGGTATATAATTCTTATCCTTTTCATACCCTATCAACATCCGTAGAGATGTATCATATCTAAGTCAACACATGTATGCATTCACACGACAAACTTAGTTATACTTTTGTGTGAAATTCTTTACTCATTTGATTTAATTAAGCTTTTAAATACTTTTTTGAAGACAACTTCACAAGAATAATATTTTTAACCTTGCCGTTAATTTGTTGTTTATCATTATGAGGCAAATACTCATTGATTTCCTTTACTTGAGTAGGATTATAATTGCATGATATCATTAACATTAAATTCATGTCTCTGGAGAGGAAAAAGGAATGTATCCTAATGCAAGATCACCAATATGCACAAAAAGGAGGCTTACATTTCTTCAAACTCAGATCCTGCTTTATAGAAAAATGGTACACCAGCTTCACCAGCAATAGCCTTCAGGACAACAATTATATCAAGTCATCATAGAAAAACAATTAGACATTTCAGATTGAACAATTAAAAAAATCATGTCTTAAAAATTTCTGAGATAAAATTGACACCATCATATTATGAAACAACCAAAGAAATGAAAATATATATATATACACGCACATATATATACACACATATATATATATATGCAGTAGGTTTGGAATTATACATGGCAAGTAAATCTCCATACATCAATAGATTTGCAGTCATCTTCTTAATACCTATTCCACGTAGAACGTAGAATCCGGTTTAAGTAAAGAATGACTTAAACCATGAAAACATAAGGTTGTTACAGAAGAATATGAGTAGGATTGTTTCTTGTGGTTTGTTGGGGTGTGTGTTGTTATATAGAATCTTTTGGGTGAAAGGAACAATAGAGTGTTTGGAGGGTTGGAAAGGGATCCTAGTGATGTTTGGTCCCTTGTTCTCTTGGTTAAATTACAAAATTGGTCTCTATAGTTTAGAGAAAGTTATAATTTAGTCCCTATAATTTAATAAAACTCTCGTAAATAGTTCCTGTGATTTGATAAAACTCTCATAAATAGAGGACAAATGAGGGTTTTATCAAACCATGGGGACTAAATTATAATTATAAACCATAGGGACCTAACTTTCACCAAACCATAGGGATCAAATCTTCAATTTAACCTATTAGATTTCATGTTTCACTTTGGGTTTTGAATTTCAAAGTGTTTTTATAACTATTCTATAGGCACCATTTTGCTTGAATGGAGCCCTTTCCTTTAGTTGGTCTCGCTTTTGTGGACTTGGTTCTTTGTACGCCCTCGTAATCTTTCTTTTTTTTTCTCAATAAAAGTTTGTCTATAAAAAATAAAAATAAAAAAGGGGCGAAGAATCTAAATATTACAAGAAGAAAATATTGGGGATTTAGCACTTAGGTTGGTGCATATTTTTTATTGCCTTACACGAAGTAGAGCCTGAGTGACCTTATAAAAAACTGGAGGGCCTTTTCATAACCTAGTATACAAGAGCTTCTCTTATTTATATTTTGTAACTCAACAAACTTATACACTAAACTGGGATGTAGATGCTTTTAATCATAGTTTTCATCTCCCTATCTTGAGGATTCATCAGCTTTATGTTGGTCCGTGAATGGAAAAATCCACATTAATAATGCATTCGTACGGTCGAAGTTCTGTTATCGGATTTGTGGTTGGAAAGGAACAAAATTATTTTTGAAGAAAATTATTTTCTTTGGGCTGAATGGTTTGAGTCCATATCGTTTCAACTTCATCTTAATGCACTTTCAACTTCATCTTAGTGCTCTTCTTCTATCTTGTTGATTTTTCATCTTTTGATACAGTATTATTTGGATTGCTTTTTTATTTCCGTTGTAATTGTCTCTCCCTCGTGGAGTTTGTATCCTTTGAGGCTTGAGCAATTATTTCTTTTCATTTATTAAATGAAAACTTCTGTTTCTGGTTTAAAAAAAAAAAATTAAAATCACAGTTGGGCAGCTTAAGAAGCTTTTCCTCTTAATCTGTTTTTTCCACTATCAAAGCTTCACAATAACCCTCGTAAATCCTACTAAGTCCTTCTATCATAAAACCTAAAAACTCGAGCCATAAGGCATGTTATAATTCTATAGTTAGGGTTTTTCATTCTTGTAAATATTTTGTGATATTTTCCTTTTCTATGCTTTGTACACTTGTATATATTTATATCTTTGGTGAATGAATAGAGCATTCTGATTCTTTCTCAAACCTAAGAGTTCTACATGGTATTAGAGCTCTCTAAATAAACTTAGGGTTTTGTGAACCTTAGGGTTTGAGAATTTAGAACCCGTTTGTGATACGTTTAGAGTTTTGTGGAGAGGTGAGTTTACACTTTTGCTCACAATTGCCGTCTTTGGTCCGTTCGCCGTCGTTAGCCACCGCCGCTGCTGGGAAAAAAAAAAAAGGGCTATTTTTTTGACACCGCCCAGTCCATCGAGGAGCCCAGCCGCCGATCTACAAAACCCCAAAGTCCGGATCCCGTCTGACCAGCGCGTGGGGCTTATGCGCCGATTATTCCAACTTGCCGTCCGTCCGCGTCGTGCGCCATTGATTTTGGTTTGTCTTCCATGGGTTTCTTCAGTGTTGTTGACTTTTCTTGGTGGTGTGTTTGTTTGGGATATATAGAAATACTAACTGCTTGTAAAGACATCTCTTCGGTAAATTAGGGTTTGATTCTCTGCTGTCCGGTGTCTATTTTTTGAGGTAATGGCTAATAAGAAACCAGTAGTCATGTCTGAGATTATTCCTATGGTGTCAAAAGTAACTGAACACAAGTTGAATGGATCCAACTACTATTCATGGAGATCAAATGTTCGCCACTTTATTAGGAGCATGGAGATGGATGATCACATCACAGAAGAGCCATTGATTGATGCTAATAAGAAGATTTGGTGGCGGGACGATTCAAGGATGCTTCTACAAATCAAGAATTCTATTGACCGTGAAATTGTTGAACTAGTAAATCACTGTGAATCAGTCAAGGAACTATTGGAATATCTGGATTTCCTTTATTCAGGGAAAGAGAATATTAATAGAGTGTTTGATGTTTGTAAGACTCTATATCAACCTGATCAAGGAAAAAAATCTCTTACAAACTACTTTATGGAGGTTAAAAATACATGCACGGAATTCAATGCCATGATGTCAATCAGGATCCAAAAGTTCTAATGGCTCAACGTGAAAAGTTGTTTATCATGAGTTTTTTGGTAGGTCTTGCACCTAAATATGAGATGGCCAAAGATCAAGTGTTGTCAAGTTCAAATATTTCATCGTTGGAAGAAGCTTACACTTGAATATTTCGTACTGAGAAGACACAAGCAGTTACATCATCTGATTCTAGTAGTGCTTTGATTGGGCACACAAATGATTATAGAGGGAATAAGGGGGCTGAATCAAATAGCTCCAAAGGTCATCCCAATAACCAAATATCAAATCCAGGAGGTGTTGTTTGCTATTATTGTTATAAACCTGACCATACGAAACGTGAATGCAGAAGATTGCTGAATAAGGGTCAGAGGATGCCATCACCCTCTGTACATGTCGCCTCTACTCCTGATAATTTTGACAATTACGATTTCTGCAGAGGAGTTTGCTAAATTTCAGCAGTATCAAGAGTCATTGGGGGCATCATCTTCTACTCCCATTACGGCCATCGCAGAGACAGGTAACATTTCTAAATGCCTTCTTTCCTCCACGTCAAAATGGGTCATTGACTCTGACATTACAGACCATATGACAGGTAACCCCAATTTATTCTCTAACCTTTGTACATCTACCTCTTCACCTAATGTCGCTATAGCTGATGGAACCTCCACTCCTATTCTAGGATCAAGAACCGTCCATCTTACTGAATCAATTTCTTTGTCATCAGTTTTAAATTTACCACATTTCTCGTTTAATTTGATTTCAATCAATAAACCCACTCGTGATCTTCATTGTTGTGTCTCCTTTTTTCCTGGTTATTGCTTATTTCAGGATCTTACGACGAAACAGACTATTGGTAAAGGGCGTGAATTTGGAGGTCTTTACATCTTTGAACCACAAACACCTACGGCCATCACATGCTCAAGCGTGTCATATCCCTTTGAAGAGTATTGTTGTTTGGGTCATCCATCTATCTCTGTGTTGAAGAGTCTTCGTCCACAACTTCAACTCGAGCCATAAGGCAGAAAAAGAACCCTCTACTTCTCACGTTTGCTTCAACCAATTAAATAATATGGAAACCATGGACCATCTATTTTTTCACTTCTGGTGTGAATCAGTCTTGAAGAAAATACTCGAAGATTTTATTGAACCTTTAATCAAATGGCCTTGCCTGTATTTATAGGAAAATGACCCAACAACCTAAATAACTAACTAACTAATTAATGAAGACATTTAATAACCGGTTGTATCCAAACAGATCAAAAAGTAATACATTGGAAGAGTTAACAGCAGCTAACCAAACTAATTAGATACATCATATTAAAACTAAGTTTGATATCAAGAGTTGGAATTTCTCTCTTTATAAGAAACTGGGATATATTATTTTTTGGAATATAACAAACTCAGTGTGAAGAGTTGGAATATTGTTTTTAGAGTTTTTGATACAGCTATGGTCTAGTGCTAACCCTAAGGATGTTTCTCCCTTCTTCCTAAATTTTTTTTCTCAACGGAAGTTCGTTGGAAAAGCACCCCCTATTTCACTGATCTGTCTTCTATGATGGAAACAACCAGGTTAGATCATGACAAGAAATATCTTCGCTTGGTGTTGCTCAGTTAATTCACTTTTGATGATGTTAATAGGAAGAAACTAGACTTTTGGGTTTTGTATTGAGCATTTATGTTTTGCAGGTAGGTGTTGGGTACTTTTCCACCTGTCATAGAATTTACAAACAAGAAATATCTTCTCTAACCAAAAAGAACAACCAGTATTTCTACACCTTCTAAAGTGCATCTACAACTACTGAGCTCTTATGAGGGAAAAAGTCCAAATTACCAGTCAGTTGTCAGCCATAGTAGTAAACATATTGTTCAACAGAAGATCAACAAGATGAAAGCCAACAAAGCCATGAAGAAAATGTAGCATATACGATTCCAATTCTAATAAAGAACATAATATCGTATAGGAAAGCTGAGTGAAGTTTTTACCTTAGCAAGTAAAGTTTTTCCAGTGCCTGGGGCTCCTGTTAAAAGAATTCCCTGTAAATAAATCTTTTAGGCAAGTACCATATGAAAATGAATAAAGTAAAGATCATTGAAAGAAGAAAGAAGAAACAAAAAATGAAGGGGATTGTAAATAGAGAGATTAGTTCCAAGAATATATCAGTATTGTTACTTGTTATTGTTATTGTTTTTTATGAAACAACTTTCGTTGAGAATGAATGAATACAAGGGCTTAAAGAGGACAAAGCCCTCAAAACTCAAAAGGAACGCTTCTAAAGGAAAGGGCTCTAATTGTGCAAAATAGGACCTACAAAAACAAAAGATATATGATCTCCTTGCTGGTGGGCTACCCTTCTTGTGGTTTGAGTAAGACTTTATGGTTGGCAATTATCTGTGCATTTTTCTGGCATCCTTGGTGTGAACGGAATGGCCACATTTCAGAAATGTTTCCTCTTCTTTGACTGTTTTATAGATATGGTTCTTTCTACTAGTTTCTTTTGGTGTAAAGATAAACACCCTTTTGCTCTTTATAGCTTATCGTATTTCATTTCAAATTGGACAACCTCCTTGTAATTCACATCCACCAATTAGGTGTTTGAAGTTTTGCTCCTTTATTCTTTTTATCAATAAAATTGTTTCATCTTCCCCCCTCCACAAAAAAAAAAAAAAAAAAAAAAAAAAAAAAAAAAAAAAAAACTTACAAAACAGAATAATTATAGAAGCATGAAATCAAACGAAAGACCAAACATCCAAAGGGAGAAAAGACAACTCAACCCAGGCTAACAGAGTTTATATAAGAAAGCTCTCCAATTAGTCCAAATATCAGAAATTGAATAGTTATAAAAGGATTTACTAAGTCCATACCAAGAACCAGCAGCAAAAATAACAGTATCAAGAAAAGGAAGGCAGGTTCCAGTCCTTCCCTACTCAAATTCAGTGATTTCTCTCGATCCAAAGAACGCACACTTACAAAGAATGCATCTACTTGGAGAGGGAATCATAGAAGGATTTCTCCTTTGGATCTTGTCTTAGGTGTTGATGCTCTCTACCAACTTCTCATATGAAGACCTCTCGGGAAATTTATCCTTCCATACCATAGTTCAAAGATCCAAGTTTAGAGCTCTCCAAGAAAATTGAGATCTTCAAGGAGGGAGCTACATGTGAGATAAACTAAGGGTCAAGAGGCCTCAACCAGGAGTCAATGTAGCCCATGCGAGAGAAAGTCACTCCTAAAATTCCTCCTCCCAAATTCCAAAGCTCCTTTTTCTTTTTCTTTTTCTTTTATCTATTTAGTTTTCTGGATAACAGGGAGTGGGAGAATTTCGAAGCTCCTATTTCAAGCATAGGCTACCATCTTGAAGGAGTTAGTAGAGATGGCATAAAATTTGGAGAAACGAGAGGCTAGGGTACTTCCCAACCATAAATTCTCTCAGTCAGAAGGTAAGGTTTTAGCTTCAGCATAAAGGAGTACCCATTCAACCAAATTGCTGGGGTGAATGTTTTTTATACTTTTATATGAATATCATGTTTAGCGATACTTGGTCATACCAATTAAGGATTTGTAAATTGTTTTGAACTCACTATTTACAAATTGTTTTTAACTCACTATTTGAGGCTTATGCCTCAACTCAGGCCCCTTTAGCCTTTTAAAACATTGGGGAGGGGGATTTCTTAATGATAATTGTAATTATCACATTTTTCAAGTTATTAAAGTTAAGAATAATGCTCGTCGTTCTAAAGAAGTGCAACGATCTCTTGAACTAATTAAACAATGACTACTAATTAATTCTACAAGCGATGTAGTGGTGAGTTACTTAACATTGATAGAACTACTTCTACCGTTTTTTTAATAATTGTTAAATTTAGCTATAATTAGGCCCAATAGGTCATCCATCGGCATGAAGATGAACGAAACTATAATCCTTTTCTTCTGTTGATTACTAAATAACCGAGAACTGATTTTGTTGAATTTCGTTGTTCCTGCAAGTTTTTTAATAAATCCCAGGGTTAAATGAAGTTTTCAGAAAAACTCTTCTTCACAGTCTCGTGGACTATTCTCCCTTGGAGGATTAAGGTCTCTAGGAAAGTGAGATTCTTTACCTGGCAAGTTTTACGTGCCCGTGCGAATACGGGGGATCATCTCACTAAGAAACTTCCCTCACTCGTTGGGCCATTTTGTTGTATCCTTTGTTGAAAAGTGGAGGAAGATCTGGATCATAGTCTTTGGCGTAGCTCTATTTGGGAACGTTTTCTCCAGACATTCGACTTTTTGTTTGCTGGCCAGAGGGATGCTAGTGCTATGTTCGAGGAGTTTCTCATCAATCTGCCTCATGGGAAGAAAAAGGTCGCTTTTTGTGGCTTGTTGGGGTGTGTAATCTTGTGGGTTTTATGGGGTGAGCGGAATAGCAAAATTTTTAGAGGGGTGGACAAGGACTCTAGTGAAGTTTGGTCCCTCTTGTTCACTTTCATGTTTCTCCGTGGGCTTCGATTTCGAAGACCTTTTGTAACTATTCTATAGGTGCTACCCCCCCCCACACACACACAAAAAAAAAAAAAAAACCTTATACCAAAGTCCTTGTGAGATTAAACAACATAAACAAATTACAAAGCAAGGGACAAGACAAGCAGCCTGCTAAAGAGCTTCCAGGTAAGAAAAAGAGGAAACAAAGTGAGCATCAGATATAAGAAAACTACAAATGAAAATAAAGACAGTGACAAACACAAACCTTTGGCAACTTTCCTCCCAGCCGGGTAAACTTGGAAGGATTTTTCAGATATTCCACCACTTCTTCCAGTTCTTGCTTTGCATCATCACAACCTTTAACATCCTTAAATGTCTTGACATTCTACACGGAAAAGGTTACCACAGAATAAGAACCAAAACACTCCAAAAGAAAGGTTATGCATGAGAGTACATGAGGCAGAAAAGCTTGAAACACGAGCTTTTAATCAAAAGGAAACTTAATTCCTATTAACTACCTGCCAAGATACGAGCTTATTAAAATGTAAGACCAACTATACAAGAATAATGAAAAAGATAAGTTCTCTTCCTCTACCAATTCGCCTTAACTCACTCCTAGCCTAGATCGTACATTTCTGCCCAGGTTAATCAAAATGAGAACAATAATAGCCTTTTTCTACCGACGCCTCTACGGATGAAGGAAAAATCAATGATAATGAAACCATTATTTTAACAGATGTCTGTTATCACCGTTTTCGGTTTTCGTTTTCGGAACTGTTTTTAACAAATGACTTATAATTCATAAATGCGTAAGTTGAAACCATTATTCACAAACTACTGAAATGAAAATAAACTTGAACGACATTATTCTTCTTTTAATATATCATTTATCAAAACACATGAATAGTAAACGAAGGGAGGGGGGAACAAACAAACAAACTTCTTTACATTATTTGTAATCTAAAAAGCAGAAAACTATTTTGTAAACATATTCCAAGCAACCCCTAGCTTTTCATGACATCTACAATACTTATTTCACATACAATCAGTACAAAGAATCCACATGGGATACTTCGTATCTACCTTCTCTGGCATAACTTCTTTATTTAACTCCTTTGGGGCATATGAAGAACTTGATCCAACGCCTGAGGTTCCTATGCCCCCCAAACTCCCTATATATTTTTGAAGTGCGGTAGCACCCATAAACCTGCAAGAAGATTCTCATTTAATACGATTAACTAAAAAAACACAGAACCACACTGCATTTTGGGGGAGAAGGGAGAAGAACAATGGTAGAGATCATGAAGTAAAGGCTAATACCATACTAATCCAACAGCAACAGTGAAAAGTATAGTGGAGATAAGTTCTTGTACAAAACGAGACTTGTTGGGTACTTTAGGGTCAACCTTCAAAAGAAATTCACCTTATAATTAGGGGGGGAAATAATAGTTCACATAAAGAAACAAAATTAATATTTAACGATGAGGGGAAGTCCAAGAAACACCTCATCACGATAAATGATATAATATTTACCATTACTACATGCAATGGTTGTTTCTCAGAAATGCCAGGGTTCACAAAGGACTCCTCCACATTTCCCGAAGCACGCTGCTTCAACTCTTGTAGCTGTGCATATTTTATCAATTAGAAACAACCACAAGAATAATTAAAATTATTAATAATAATTAAGAACAAACCAAACAGCAATTAATCCGAGTGTGCTCATACAAATTAGAGTTCTTATGAAAGGAAGGGAGATTGATCAAACTTAAGTACCAATGTAGGAAGACTTGATGGCCTTCCACTTTCAGAATCTGGAAGATATTCAGCAATTGCGTTGGTGACAACAAGAGCTCGAAGATACTCCACCACTCCTCTGCTGTCTACAGCATGATCCCTTTGCTCAAAACGTCTAATGACAGCCTCGGGACTGGAAACGGATCCACACATTACAGAGAATGTGAAACAGTAAGTATCGTCTAGTTAATGACATATGAAATCATAATTCCAAACAATAACACTACTTGAAGAAGGCATTGTCAGAATTAGTTATTTCATCTCAGCAAATGACAAGGGGAAAAGGGAATGTTTCAGAACCAAAAGAGATTGATAAAACTCTATGGTCATTGCTACCATTGAAAACTAAACAGACGGTCCAAAAAGTTCGATTTAAATGAAATCACCATTCACAAATTGAACTTTTGTGAAAGTTGAGTATGTTGATTCTTTACAGTTCAAAATAAAAACTTCAAAACAATATCAATTAAATCGTCCTGTAGCGGCAGAACCAGTTTGCAATCAAGAAAAAAAAAGTTCCAGAACTTACCTCTGCTTATTCAACTCGGCTAATAAAGCACTCTGCTTTGCCGCATCCTTCGGATTCGCATCAGCCTCTGCAGTCAAGCGCTCTAAACGCTTCTCCTGCCGCCAAAACGGCCACCAACTATACCAATCCATTACAATTTCAATCACCTTCTGAAATCTCCTTCTCGTTGCTGCCCACAATCCCATCAAGAACACCACAAACGGCAACTTTCTCCACTTGCCCTCTTTCTCAGACTGAATTCCACTTTCGAATTCCACACTTCCAGGACTATCCAAGACTGGCTCAACAATTTCATCAGTAGCCATCACCCCAGACTCAATGTTCATCAAAATCTCCGAACTCTCACTACCCTCCACCCTACTCCCATCAAAATCCGCACCCTGATCGCCAAACCCACCAAGATTGAAATCTTGAGGACCAGAACCCATGTTGCCACCGGGAGAAGAAATCGATTCTGAATTGAAATTCCCATAGTCGGGGTGCAATGTACACGGAAGAGAAGAAGGAGAACGATGAGTAAATCGAAACCCAGAAGCCCAAAAGGGGTTGCAAGAAATGGAACGAGAAGGAAGGGAGAAAGAGAAGTGAAACCTTTGGGTTGAAGAGGAAGAAGAAAGCAGAGGAGGCAAAGAAGAAAGTGAAGGATTGCAAAACAAAGAAGCTTGAAGATTGACCATTACGGTTGAAACTCCCAAAATCCGAAATGGGTAATGGAAGTTGAGAGGAGAAATAGAGAGAGAGTGAAAAGAGAGCAGAGGGGGGGAAAAAAGGAGAGGGGGAGGAAGAAAGAAAGCCTTATCCTCAAAATAACAATATTTGGATTTGCAAACCTCTTCTTGGCGCCGGCTTTTTTACGCGGACTTTGTGAACCAGCTTTGTGGGTTAATCTTCCATGAACATAATCCTTCTTTCTTTCTTTCACGCTCTTTAAAAGTTTTCATTTTTTTTTCCCAATAAACCATTAAGACGTGAAACTAATCCCAAGAAGAGTGATAAGGATAGAGGACATCCAATTAGGTAACGTCATACCTTCACAGCAATATACACCGGAAATGGACAATAAAATTACAATAGCAATTACAATAACCAAAGAAAACCTCACTAAAATGTTTGGCAAGTGCAATAGTGGCATCCACCATGTTATATGTTTCAGGAATATCAAAGTTCGGATCATTTAGGGCCTAAATGATATATGTCGACTTTGACTCCGCCAATAGAGGTTGACACTCCTCTCCTCCCAATTGGAGAAGGAAATAAAGACTAGCTTGAATAGCCTCTCCTTCCAACATCTCGATAGGTCGCCTTCTATCGAATCTTTTGAACCTAGTACAGATAGGAAAGCCACAAGAGTCACTCTAGATTTTGAGTTGGATTAAGGGTTATATTACAAATTTTGTCCTTATAATTTCATAATGTTGAAATTTAGTCTTGATAGTTTTAAAAGTTAGAATTTAGTCCTTACGGTTTGGTAAGCCTTCATAAATTACAAATTTGATCTATATAGATTCTAACTTATTTTGCTCTTTTTCAAGGTTTTGGTGGAAACTACTTGTCATATTATGTGGGATTGTAAATTATCTAAATATTTTTTGACTGCTTTCTTCCCCTCTACCATTAGAATTTTTACCTGTTCCGACGTATTTTTTTTCCAACGCATCAGTTTTCGTTGGCATAGACTGATTTCTCCTGACGTAATTTTAATTCGTCGGCCAAAATGAAGCAACCTACATTTTTTTTTACATATTTATGCTGACACAACTAGACACTTATCTCGAGACACAACGCGTCGGCCAAAGTTAAAAAAATATATATATTTTTTCTTTTTCTCCCATTTTTCCGATGACGCAAAAAAATGCATTGGTATAACCTATCCCAACGTTTTTAGTACTTTGTCCGACAGTGTAGGAAAAGGTGAAAATTCTTGTAGTGTATTACAAAAATTGTCCCTATAATTTCATAATGTTGAAATTTAGTCTTGGTAGTTTTAAAAGTTAGAATTTAATCCTTACAATTTGGTAAACCTTCGTAAATTACAAATTTGATCTATATAACTTCTAACTTATCCGACTCTTTTTCAAGGTCTTGGTGGAAACTACTTGTGTCATGTGAGATTGTAAATTACCTAAACATATTTGGATTGCTTTCCTCCCCTCTAACGTTAGTTTTTGGTGGCCTGTGGTTGTTGGTCAAACTCTTGATTATTTGGCCTGCCTTAGGGAAAATTCAGTCCAAAGAGGAGTTGGGCGGCATTCTAATAATGTTGTGGCATATTTAGTCTCACAAAACCTCATTTGGTTCTTGGAAGTTATCTTTTCATTTAAACGGTCGATGAAAGTTCTCAAGGCAAAGCTATTGTGTAAGGTTTGAGAGGCATGTTTTGATGGATGTCATGTCGGATTATCTTGAAGTGATTAGTCTATTACATTTCTTTGATTCTTATTTGTCTGAGGTTTGCCTTTTTGTTGAAGAAGCCTTAAGCTTGTTAGTTACTCAATAGGCTAACCGTTTGACATCTTTAAGCTTTAAGCTTGTTAGTTATTCATAAGCTTTTAAGCTTTGATTCTTATTTGTGGAATATTAGACATTTTTGTAAAATTCTTAAAGAGGAGAATAAAGTTACTCATGGACTAGTCGTTTTGACATATTTTTCTTGTGTTCTTTAGTTTAGAAAGAGTATTTTTCGGCTTTGATCCTCTTCCAAATATCTAAAAGGGAGTGGCGTTTGGTTGTCGTTTTTGGTTAGATAAAAAAAAAAAAGTATATTTGTATCACGTCCATAAGTATGGGTGGTAAAAAGTTTCATATACTTTTTGATTTTCTAATTTAAGAGGTCTTGTACTAAAGTCATGGATTTTTGGTAATAAGCATTGTTGAGATTGGTAAGACACAAAATTGAAAATATATACGTATTGGTATCGATTAAAATCCAAGTTAATCAAAATTTAAATGCACAAAAGCCAACCATTAAATCAAAACTCACAAATTTAACCATGTTATGATATCTATATCTAAAACCACTCATGATTTCACATTAAGGCCCAAATCTTTAAATTGATTGGATGCACCTTCTTTTGTAGTAAACCATGAGGTAAAGATGAGAACATTTAACACATGGAACGAATGTATGATGCCTTAATTTATTTATTTTTAGTTTAAAAATCATAGAAGCAGGAAACCAAACACGTCAATCTTTGAGATGATAATAGTTTCAAAAAATATTATTTTGTAAT
>NW_028326537.1:0-15000 GCF_027475165.1 Benincasa hispida
GCAATGAAGATCCTAGGTCATGTTAGCTAAGTACTTCTCAACTCATTCGATAGATTTAGCTACTCATGTGTGTTTTAAAGAGAGTAAACAGATGTAGATAAGCAAGTTCCATTTTATAAATATATAAACGAAGTATAGAATGACAATGCGGAATAGGATAAAGAGCCTGGTAGCAATTTCGTGTTTCCCAAGGCTTTTACACTGTTCTTCTCTACTCTGCTCAAAAGATAATCTTGCTCTCGCAAGAGTCGACCCTCTCTACTTTTCCACGCTCTCTGGAACTCTCTTGAGTTGACCAAGACGATCTTCCAACGTCAGTTCCCTTCTCTCGTTTCTGCCTTCTAAGTACATAAAACTAAAAACAAGGCTAAGTATCGTCTAAATGGTGAACTCTAAAACCTGGGCGATTGAACGAACTCCTTCACTGAAGATGGCCTTCGGTATTTATAGAGTTTCAGGGTGAAAATCTTCTTCTCTTATGATTGCACTATTGGGATGACATTAATTCTCTGTCTGATGTGCCGAATAATTGTCACCGAAAAGTTAAGTGTACTTGCTACAATAGGTCGTTAACGGCTTGTCAACTTAATTCGAAATCGACCGTCATCAGCTTTCTATCCCCTCGTGATTTATTAAGCTTCCACCCAGATGTGCCCACCTTGATGTGCCGGCTCTATGTGGCCACCTTCTTGAGTAGATATTCGCGAGCGCAAACGATCGCATAGCCTTGTGGTCGCAATCTCTTAATCCGCTCGAACGTTAATTTCTTCGGATCGTATTTTCGCCTTTCATCAATGCATTTTCTATACGAAAATACACAAGTTAGCTATTTTAATGCGATGGATGCATGCGATCGCAATGTTGTGAACTTAAAATACACAAGTTAGCTATTTTAATGCGATGGATGCATGCGATCGCAATGTTGTGAACTTAATGCTTTTGGACGCAATGTTGTATATTTTTACCATCAGAATCTCGCATTGTTTTATAACTTTGCGCTATAATAACGTGCATTTCTGCCTGTTATCAAGTACCACTGATTCCTCTAATGAACAATAAGTCATAGTCCCACTATGACTGAGTCCTCTCTTATCAAGAGAGAGTGTGGCCACTATGTTCAAGACCCGGAATCAGTCCTTAATGGAACAATTTATCTACTTACCCCTACATCAGGGAATGAGTAAATTCCATCTTGTGAAGCTGAGTTCCAGCTTCCCAATCAGACGAATCCCTAAAATGGTAGGCTTGTTGGGTTGGCAATCTGGCCACTCTCACCCATACAAATCAAAGGACCGCCTTCATGAGTAGGAGTTCACAACTCACTCAGGATTCAGGTCATGTCATATATGGTTATCCTAGTAAAATGTAAGTGTCTATTATCAACGGTGTTATATAAAGAGACTAATCATTTCGTGGTCCGGTCTTGTACAAACTCTTTGTATAGGATACCCCCGCTCGCATGTCTCTACATGAATGATCAAGATTAGATCATTTGTAGCACTTTACAATATTTGTAACATCTACAAAGCGGGTCATATCTGTAGTGTCACCAGTATAAGATATCCAACCTTATCCATCTACTACAGACCATTTAGATTATTATTTAAACAAGATCCACTTGTATGTCTCTACATACTTGTTTAAGTTTACATAAAATAACCTTGGATCTTAGTTTATTGGATTATATATATGCTTATAAAATAACACTTATTTTCTTAATAACTATATGTTTATACAGAGTTTACAAACTACGAGATTACAAGGAGATTTAGGACACCATTCCCAACACTGACTTTACAGAATAAATATGTTTTACATGAAAATGTATATCTTGTTCCTGGTCTAAAAAGGAATTTAATTTCTGTAAATTGTTTCTTAGAATAAAATCATTGTATTCAATTGTCTATAAATAAAGTGTTTATTTCAAAGAATGATATTAATATTTGTTCTCCTAAGTTGGAAAAAAAATCTTTATGTGCTAAGACCGTTAGCGACTAAAGCCCTCATTAACAATGAAATGTTTAAAACTGCAATAACTCAAAATAAAAGACATAAAATTTCTCCTAAAGAAAATTCTCAATTTTGGCACCTAAGATTAGGGCATATCAAGTTCAATAGGATTGAGAGATTGATAAAGAATGAACTTCTAAACAAGTTAGAAGAAAACTCTTTACCTGTGTGTGAGTCATGCCTTGAAGGCAAAATGATTAAAAGATCTTTTACTGGAAAAGATCATAGTGCTAAAGAACCTTTAGAGCTTGTACATTTAGACTTCTGTGGTATGATGAATGTAAAAGTAAGATGAGGTTTTGAATATTTCATCACATTTTTCGATGATTATTCAAGGTATGGGTATATTTATTTAATGCAACATAAGTATGAATCCCTTGAAAAATTCAAAGAGTTTAAAGCCAAAGTTGAAAATGCATTAAATAAAACAATTAAGACATTTTGATCTGATCGAGGTGGAGAGTTTTTGGATTTTACATTTCAGAACTATTTGGTAGAGTATGAAATTGTATCCCAACTCTCAGCACCTGGTACACCTCAGCAAAATGAGGTATCAGAAAGGAGAAATCAAATCTTGTTGGACATGATTCGGTCTATGATGAGTTACACTTCCTTACCTGATTTTTTTGGGATTTTGTAGAACAGACTACAGTGTATTTTTTGAATTATGTTCCATCCAAGAGTGTTACATAACACCTTTGAAGTTATGGAATAATTGTAAAGCTAGTTTACGTCATTTCAGAATCTGGGGTTGTCTAGTACATGTTCTTGAGACAAATCCTATGAAATTGGAACCTCGTTCAAAAATGTGCCTATTTGTAATCTACCCCAAAGGAACGAGAGGTGGTTTTTTCTTCAATATTAAGGAAAATAAAGTGTTTGTGTCGACAAATGCTGCTTTTCTAGAAGAAGACCACATAAGGGAGTACAAACCCCACAGTAAGATTGTGTTGAATGAAATTTCCAAAGAAACTACTGAAACTTCAACAAGATTTGTTGAAGAACCCAACATTTCAACAAGAGTTGTTGAAGTTAGATCATCTAGTGGATCAAATCCACCTCAAGTGTTGAAGAAACCTCGACGTAGTGGGAGGGTTGCGAGCCCTCTATTCGTTATATGGGTTTAACAGAAATCCTAGCTATGGTAGCTAACAGAGATGTTAAGGATCCATTATATTACAAGAAGGCAATAGAGGATGTTGACAAAGATGAATGGATCAAAGCTATGGATCTCGAAATGGAGTCTTTATACTTCAATTCAATTTTGGATCTTGTAGATCAACCTGATGGGGTAAAACCTTTGCAAATGGATCTACAAGAGGAAACAGCGTGCTGATCAGAAGGTGCAAACCTTCAAGACTAGGCCATTGGCAAAGGGTTATACCTAAGTTGAAGGAGTCTACTATGAGGAGACTTTCTCATCTATTGACATATTGAACTCTATCCGGATCCTTCTATCCATTTCTTCATATTATGACTATGAGATTTGTCAAATGGACATCAAAAGTACTTTTTTGAATGGAAATCTTAAGGAGACATACATATGGAGTAGCCTGAGTGATTCATCACCCAAGGCCAAGAGCAAAAGATTTGCATGCTTAATCAGTCCATCTATGAATTGAAGTAAGCTTCTCGATCTTGGAATATAAGATTTGATACTGTGATCAAATCTTATAGCTTTGATCAAAATGTTGATGAGCTTTGTATATACAAGAGGATCATCAACAGTTCAGTAGCTTTTCTAGTGTTGTATGTGAAGGGAAACTCAACATGAGGAGTTCCTAGAGCGGAAGCGGATCGTCTAAATTCCATTGTGATTGAATGCATACATTTACAGTCATGCAAGAAGATTATGAAATCAAAGTAAATTATAACATGCTTTTCAAATAAAATACATAGTTCAAGGGATAATACCTTTGAAGAACACTTCTTCTCATATCCCTCGAATGGTCACGAACATCTCGATCAAACAGCAACAAAATCTTGAAGACCTTCTTCAAGTGAATCACGAATCAAATGGAAGAGAACACTACCACTCGGATTCCTTAGTATGCTCAGGGTGAGAATCCAGGAATGGTGGGCTCTGACTATTTTGCTTAAGAGAAAATTTATGAGTTTGGAGAAGGAAGACGATCGAAGAAGCACTATCGCGTAGGAACTTCTCAATCGTTTAGGCTACCACATAGCAAGAACTTCCAATCGTGTAGACTATCGCATAGATAAGTCTCCTATCACATAGACAACAAGAGCCTATTGTATATGCTCTGTGTTTGTCATGTAGACTATCGAATAATCTCTCTTTGCATTCTTGTTGTAATTTGTTTTCTTGGAAATCTTAGAAGAAAAGAAAAAAAAATAAATTTTCCTTTTATTCCAATTGCCATAAAATTTTCATAACCACCCACTAAGGTAGTTTTTTGAGAAAAAAGATTATTATTCAAAATAATAAATAATATAAATAAATATGATAACCAACTTATCATATTAAATTTATAACCTATAGCTTAAATACTGCATCACATACAATATAAACTATAGTTCTTTTTCTCTATTTTATGGCATATTTATATTAAATTAACAACTATTTGAATCTCATTCAAATATTTCTTCCTCCAATTAATGTATTAAATACATTATATCAATTATATCATATATAATTCAATTTCCTCTTTTTAATGTGAACAATTCAAATTAACCCAAAAATTGATTCTCAACATAATCCTTTTGAGTTACCAAAGGGAACTTATGGACCTGTAGCTTGAAGCTCCAACGGTAAGTGAATAATTAATTGAACTCTTTAATTACATTATCCACCATCCATTAACTGTTGGGCACTCCACTAAAGATCGATAGTTGCATTCTTCCCACTGCATATATATTTTTATATCCATTGGATATAACAATCAACAGTGTGATAACCCTTCATAAATTGCTCGTAAGTACATCTGGGCCAAATTACCGTTTTGCCCCTGTAGTTACATCTAACTTCTTAAGTACCACTGATTCCTCTAATGAACAATAAGCCATAGTCCCACTATGACTAAGTCCTCTCTTGCCCAGAGAGGATGTGGCCACTATATTCAAGACCCGGAATCAGCCCTTAAGGGAGTAATTTATCTACTTGCCCCTACGTTGGGAAGGAGTGAATTCCATCTTGTGAAGCTAAGTTCCTAGCTCCCCATCAAACGAATCCCCCAAATGGTAGGCTTGTTGAGTTGGCAATCTGGCCACTCTCACTCATACAAATCAAAAGACCGCCTTTATGAGCAAGAGTTCACAACTCACTCAGGATGCAGGCCATGTCACCTATGGTCATCCGAGTGAAACGTAAGTCTCTATTATCAATGGTGTTATATAAAGAGACTAATCATTTCGTGGTCCAGTCTATATAAACTCTGTCCTCACTCGCATGTCTCCACATGAATGATCAGGATCAGATCATTTATAGCATTTTACAACATTTGTAACACCTACAAAGCGAGTCATATCCGTAGTGTCACCAAGATAAGGTACCCAACCTTATCCATCTACTACATCCATTTAGGTTATTATTTAAACAAGATCCACATGTATGTATCTACATACTTATTGGATTGAGTATATGCTTATAAAATATCACTTGTTTTACTAATAACAATATGTTTATACAGAGTTTACAAACTACAAGATTACAAGGAGATTTAGGACAACATTCCCAACAATCTCCCACTTGTCCTAAAGCCCAGGAAGACTAATGTACAATACAAATAAAATACAAAATACAATAAACTAGGGCATACACTATACCCCAGTAACATCTCCCACTTGGCTTAGACAATGTGTCGCATATCCTGTAGACCCAAACTTTCTAGATGACCCTCGAACACTTTAGCCATGAGAGCCTTTGTAAACGGATCAACAATGTTGTGCTCCGACACGATCTTCGTGACAATCAGATCACCACGTTGCACAATCTCTCGGATCAAATGATATTTTCGTTCTATGTGCTTGCCTCTTTGGTGACTCCTAGGTTCCTTAGAATTTGTCACAGCACCACTGTTATCATAATAGAGTGTGATGGGCAACGACATATTTGGAACAACTTTCAAATCAGTAAGGAACTTCTTAAGCCAAACAGCCTCTTTAGCAACTTCACAAGTGGCTACGTATTCGGCTTCCATAGTAAAGTCTGTGATGCATCTTTGCTTGATGCTTCATCATACTATAGCTCCTTCATTCATATTGAACACTGACCCTGACGTGGATTTTTGATAATCCCTATCAATTTGAAAGTCAGAGTCTGTGTATCCTGTAAGGATCAAATCCTTATCTCCATACACGAGCATATAGTCCCTCACTCTTCGAAGATACTTGAAGATCGTTTTGACCTCCATCCAAAGATCTAATCCTAGATTGGACTGATATCGATTGACAATCCCTATTGCATAGCAAATGTCAGGTCTAGGACATAACATTGCATACATAAGGCTAACAATAGCCGATGCATAAGGAATCCATCTCACTTTCTCAATCTCTTGAGGAGTCTTAAGACACTGTTCCTTAGACAAAACAATTCCATGTCTGAAAGAAAATAAACACTTCTTGGAATTGTGCATCAAATATTTGACAAGCATCTTATCAATATACGATGTCTGAGAAAAGGCTAACCTTTTGTTCTTTTGATCCCTTATGATCTGGATCCCTAGAACAAACTATGCCTCTACCAAATCTTTCATTTGGAATTGGGTGGCTAGCCATTTCTTAACGTTAGTTAGAAAACCTACATCATTCCCAATGAGTAGGATATCATCCACATATAACACGAGGAAAGCTACTAAGTTGTTGATGATTTTCTTGTAAACACAAGGCTCATCAACATTCTGATCAAAGCCATAAGGTTTTATCGCATTATCAAATCTTATATTCCAAGATCTAGATGCTTGTTTTAGTCCATAAATGGACCGATTAAGCTTAGAAACCTTGTTCTCTTGATCTTGGTCATTGAATCCTTTTGGTTGAACCATGTAGATGGTCGCTTCACAATTACCATTGAAAAGGCAGTTTTGATGTCCATTTGTCATATCTCATAGTTATAATATGTGATTATGAACAGCAGAATCCCGATAGACTACATGACAACAGGTAAGAAAGTTTCTTCATAGTCCACTCCCTCAACCTGAGTATAACCCTTTGGCACAAGTCTAGCCTTAAATATCTATACCTTTCCATCTACACCTCTTTTCCTCTTGTAGATCCATTTACAATCTATAGTTTTCACCCCATCAGGTTGATCCACAAGCTCTTAGGCAGAATTGAAGTACATAGACTCCATTTCTAAATTCATGGCTTTAATCCATTCATCTTTGTCAACATCTCCATTGCTTGTTTATAAGTCAATGGATCCTCAACACCATCATTAGATATGATGTTTTGGGCTTTCATTAAACCCATGTAGCGTAAAGGTGGGTTCACAACCCTCCCACTACGTCGAGACAATCTCAACTCTTGAGATGGTTGACTAGATGAACTGACATCAACAACGCTTGTTGATTTATCAGCCTGTTCAACAACTCTTATTGAAATCTTAGCAGTTTCATTAGAAATCTCATTTAAGACAAGTTTACTTCGTGGCTTATAATCCCTCATGTGGTCTTCTACCAAGAAGGTAGCGTTTGTCAATACAAACACTTTATTCTCACTTACATTATAAAAGTATCCACCTCTCGTTTCTTTGAGATAACCTACAAATAGGCACAATTTTGAACAAGATTCCAACTTTTTGGGGTTTGCCATAAACACATGGACTGGACATCCCCAAATCCTAAAGTGGCGTAAACTACCTTTACGGCCTCTCCATAACTCAAAAGGTGTTTCAGAAACACTCTTTGAGGGAACATTGTTCAAAATGTAAACTGTAGTCTCTACTGCATATCCCCAAAACGAGTCTGAAAGATGAGCATAATTCATCATAGACCGAACCATGTCCAACATGGTTCTGTTTCTCCTTTCTGCTACACCATTCTGCTGAGGTGTACCTGGGGTTAAGAGTTGAGACGTGATTCCATGTTCTATCATATAGTTCTGGAATCCTAAGTCCATATACTCTCCACCACGATCAGATCATAGTGTTTTTATCTTTTTACCTAACAAATTTTCAACTTCAATCTTATACTCCTTGAACTTTTCAAGAGCTTTAGACTTATGTTACATTAGGTATAGATAGCCAAATCTAGAATAATCATCTATGAAAGAGATGAAATATTCATACCCACCTCATGCTCTTACATTCATCAGACTATAAAGGTCTTAATGTATAAGCTCCATGGTTTCCTTGGCTCTATAACTTTTTCCAGTAAAAGGTTGTTTGGTCATTTTGCCTTCAAGACATGATTCACATACTGACAAAGATTTTTCTTCTAAACCATTTAGAAGTCCACTTTTCACCAACTTCTCAATCCTATTGAGATTGATGTGATCTAACCTTGGATGCCAAAGATGCGCATTTTCATTAGGAGAAACTCTTAGTCTTTTAACAGTTGTTGCTGTTTTTGAATATTTCAATATTGAGCACAGATTTTATGACTAACGGCCTTAGTACATACAAGTTATTTTCCATTGAACCAAAACCTATCTCCATTCCATTCTTAAAAATAAACACTTTATTCTCAGAGAAGGAAATGGAATAATTTTGCTCAATTAGACAAGAAACTAAAATTAAGTTCCTCTTGATATGAGGAACTACATAAATGTTATCCAATAACAGATATCGTTTCTTGTCCAAAAGTAACTTAAGCCTGCCTATAACAACAATTGAAACGGCCTTACCAGTACCAATTCTAAGAGTCATCTCTCCAGCTTCCAACTGTTTCTAGGAACTAAATCCTTGATGGGAAGAACACATGTGGTTAGTAGCCCCTGAATCAATTTTTCAGGCAGATCATCATTCTCTACTAAGCACGTCTCCAAGACAAATAAATCATATTTATCGTCTTTGGAGTTCTTTCTTTTTTGGAGAGTAGTGGGATCAGTATCAGAATCCATATTATAAACTCCAAGTTTCATCTCAGAGGACAATCCTCGCTGATGAACTTCATCAAGGTTAGCAACAATTGATTTCTTTGTAAGTCCCTTGACATTCAATGTGGATTGGAGATTATTTTGGGAACTGACACTAATGGTTTCATTGCCATCAATCCCATTTTGCTTAAAAGTGAGAACTTACGTTCAAACAATTCTTGCAATGATTCCATGATCTCATGTGCAATGACCATATTCTCAAATCTATTGGCAAATGCATCAGGTATGCTTGACAAAATGTGAAGTTGGGCCTTCGAATTAGCCTTCATCCATACCTTATATGCATTACAAATATTTTGTAGTGCATCAGGGGTTGGGACTTGAGGACAATCCTCAAACATGACAATTTCGAGATCGTTTACCACAAAAAATGTTTTAATAGACACTTCCCACGTCATGTAATTAAAACTGGTCAACGTAGAAAAGGCAACTAACGGAAGATCAATCATTGACATTTTACTGAAAAAAGAAACATATTGATCTATGTTAGATTTTAGCATAGCTCTTTTAAAATAAATCCAACAGAGTTTAGCAAAATCTAAATGAACCTCATTTAACATCTAGTTTTGTAATGACGCTTCAATGATTTAGGACACAACCAATCGAAGGGTAGTCAATTTCTCCCTCCACTGAATTGAGACACTCTCAACTAATCATTAAACAAGAATAACTCTTATTCCTATAATGATCAGTCATCATTGATTTGGTCAAGAAATCATTAACTTGCTTAACAATTTCCCGTAAGTGTGACCCTTCATTTTAGATCTTAGAGTTCCGCCGCAATTAGCCAATCGAAGAGAAAAACCGATTGGGGCAAAAACTAAAGTGACCCTATCTATTTCTAGAGTTCGCCTTGATAATGACCAACTGCACAAACCATCTGAAGGGGGACGCTCCTAGGGCGCCTCGAGGTCATGCAAGAAGGTCTTACGGTGCAAACCAATGAAAGAGACCGCAGGACATGTTGACACACATCCTTTTCCCACTTACTATAAATACTTTCTCCATTCACCTTGATATTGACCCATGCAAACACCATCCGACGGGCTACGCTCCCAGGGTGCCATGAAGCCAAGCATGAATCTCACGGTGTGAATATTAAGGGAGAATGAGCGGAAAAATGACATATCATATAGATCTTTTCCTCCCACTGAGTATTTTAACAACATAGGGTCTAATTTACTTGGAAAAATACGGCTAATTATTTTTACTAAGTGATTGTTTAAGTTTGCCCAAAAGTAACACTTACTTTGGAAAGTTACACAATTTTGATTAACATTCATTAAACACTTTAACAAACATTAATCAACAATTGCATGCTTGTAGCAAATCTATCTAATTCACCTTTCTAGGTAGGTTCCCAGGTAGGGATGTTCCATTTCCGTCAGCTTAGATACCCTAGCCTAGTCGAAACCCGCCTTAGACAAAAAGTCCCTTATAGATAGATTTGTTACAAATTTAATCTTTTATTGAAATCAATTTAATCCTATTAGATCGATTTAAAAGTTTAATCTAATTTCTAATCTTATTAGAAATTTTTGAGCTTAGGTCTATCTCAATCATATTTTAAAACTATTTTAAAAAATAATTTTACCTAAGTTTGCCAGCAACTCTTTATTATTGATTTTATTTCTAATTTGATTAATTATAACTCTTATAAAGAATGAAAGAATTAAAATCATTCACATTGCTAGCTAGACATACATAAGGTATTTATAACTTTTATAAATAACCTAAGTGTCATGCTTCATGCAATGTTCATTCATTACTAATATATATAACTTTTAAATAACAAGTAATGAACTAAGCATACATTCCATGCTAACATACAACCTTATATTATAACATTTATAATATAGATGATGCATGGATATGTATTAATGCATGCATATATTGTAACTCTTATATTATATGATGCATGAGCATGCTTTAAGTAATTTAATCATGCATACTAATATATTATAACTCTTATAATATAAAAATGATGCACGAAAAATGCATAACCTATGGTGGGTTTTAAAACTATATGACATACATTATGGCATATAATATAAACATACATCACATGCATATTTAATTAAAGTTGATGAACCGGGACAGTTAATCTAAAAAATCGGGGAAGTAAAGGCTAATCTATTACAAAAGTGGAGTCCTCTGATGGAACGAGTGAACCGGGTCTTGAACCGTTCGTCTTGAAGTCTTGCAGCTTGATCGTGTAGCAATCCTTCTGATCGTCAAGTAACGTATGTCGAGTATAAATGATCATGTAGCAATGATCGCGTGGCTTAGGACTATGTGATGAGCATGAAAGTCCACACGATCGTGCGACGTGCTACAAGTAACGCATGTCATGCGATCATGTAGCTAATGACTATGCAATGAGCATGATAGTCTACACGATCGAGTAGCAAGCGTCGAGTATCTTATATTATGCGATTGTATAGCTACTGACTATGTGATGAGCATGATAGCCTACACGATCATTTAGCGCGCATGCCTTGCGTCGAGTATCAAATACCGCAGGATCGTTTACCTCCAAGCGTCTACACAATCATATAGCCAACGCAACACGATCGAGAAAACTCTTTACATGATCACATAAAATTAGCTATGCGATCATTTAACAAATGCTACACGATTAAGTAGAGCAGCTCTACACGAACACATAGCCAAATCTAAAAAATCTTCTAGCTTGAGCTACATGATGCAACCAACCTTTCATCTTCTCAATCAAAGCGAACTACAACTCTTTGCATCTGAAGCTTCTTCACGAACGGTTCAAAAACTTAAAAGCATACAGACTCGATTGCAAGCACTTATGCCCAAAAATGCAGGGGCGTTACAATTTACTTTTGTAAATTAAAAGGAAAGCCATAAACAGAGATAACTATCCTAAAACATCCATCAACAACATCCACACACATTTAACACTTAAACGCATTGCAGAACTTAAAACCCACCAAACTGTAAACGAAATTCAATACAACAAATGGAATTTGGAAATCAGAACACAACCTATCTCTGATACTAATTGAAGGAAAACTCAACATGAGAAGTTCCTGGAGCGGAAGCGGATCGTCCAAATTCCATTGTGATTGAATGCATACATTTACAGTCATACAAGAGGATTATGCAATCAAAGTAAATTACAACATGCTTTTCAAATAAAATATATAGTTCAAGGGATAATACCTTTGAAGAACACTTCTTCTTGTATCCCTCGAACAGACACAAACTTCTCGATCAAACAACAACAAAATCTTGAAGACCTTATTCAAGTGAATCACAAATCAAATGGAAGAGAACACTACCACTCGGATTCTTCAGTATGCTCAAGGTGAGAACCCAAGAGTGGTGGGCTCTAACTATTTTGGTTAAGAGAATATTTGTGAGTTTGAAGGAGGAAGACGATTGAAGAAGCACTATCACATAGGAACTTTTTGATCGTTTAGGCTATTGCATAGCAAAAACTTCCAATCGTGTAGTCTATCACATAGATAAGTCTTTCTATCGCATAGACAACAAGAGCCTATCGTATATGCTCTGTGTTTGTCATGTAGACTATCACATAGTCTCTCATTGCGTTCTCGTTATAATTTAGTTTCTTGGTGGAAAAGAAAAAAGATTTTTTTTCTTTTATTTCAATTGCCATAAAATTTTCATAACCACCCACTGAGGTAGTTTTTGAGAAAAAAAGATTATTATTCAAAATAATAAATAATATAAAAAATATGATAACCAGCTTATCATATTATATTTATAACCTATAGTTTTAATATTGCATCACACATAATATAAACTATAGTTCCTTTTCTCTATTTTATGCCATTTAATATAAATCATATTTATATTAAATTAACAACTATTTGAATCTCATTCAAATATTTATTTCTCCAATTAATGTATCAAATACATTATATCAATTATATCATATATAATTGAATAATTTAATTATGTTATATATAATTAAATTCCCTCTTATTAACTTGAATAATTCAAATTAACCCAAACACTGATTCTTAAGAAAATCCTTTTGAGCTACTAAGGGGATCTTATGGACCTCTAGCATGAAGCTCCAACGGTACGTGAATAATTAATTAAACTATTTATTACATTATCCACCATCCGTTAACTGTCCGGCACTCCACTAAATATCGACAGTTGCACTCTTCGCACTCTTATAGAAGGTCCTTTTCTTAAAGCTGTAGGTGAAACAGGTCTACAATTTTATGATGACTTCAACAAAATCAGGCAATTCAGCTGCAAATTTTAACAATCCCCCCTTGAATCACTATAAAAAATATTGATCTTCATTTAATTTCTTCGTATACAACTATCAAATCTAAGCATCGAAGAAATTTCTGCTTAACAATCAGTTTTGTTAACATATAAGAGGTATTATCTGATGTATGTATCTTCAACACCTCTACTTCCCCATTTTCAATTTTTTATTAGACGAGACAAAAATTTATATCTATATGTTTAATCCTGTTATGAAATTGATGATTCTTGATAGGTAGATAGTTCTCTGATTGTTGCAATAGATTTGAAATGTAGTCCAAAATCCTTAAGCAAGACTTTCAGTCATAAACCTTCTTTACTTGCCTATGGTAAAGTAATGAATCCTACTTCAGTACTTGATGAAACTAGTACAGATTATAGTGATGCTTTCCAATTGAAAAGCACCTGAAGTGTTTTTTTAGGTTTAGATTTTGGTTAGTTTTATTGCATAAATGAGTTATTTGATGCTTAATTTACTTATTTGGTAGGAAACGACCACTTGGGACAGAACGAGCCAAATATGATTGAAAAAGACCAAAATATCCCTTAGGAAGGTCAAACTTTGACCTAAAACAAAAGAAAGAGTCAAAAGGGGGTAAAAAAGTGTGGAGGAAGTTTGCACGGTATGTTGGCACCAAAACATGAGAAGATGTAGCAGAGTAGCGCTATGGTGCACTCCGACTTTTTTCGGACTTGCATTTTATATGTGGCGCCGAGTGCTACGCCGATTTCTACCCTATTTTAGGTTCTTTTTGCCATCATTTGAAGGGAAATTCGACTTGGGATCTCTTAGATAATTGTGGGATTGATTTAAATTGGATCGTGAAGACGATGTTGATGTGGTGTTGGCAATAGATTGATCGACAAATAACTCTCTTTTCTCTTTGATCTCTTCCTTTCTATTTCTATACAACATGTTTAGGGGCTTGTTTTCTATTTTTTATGGATGTTTTTTTTGTTAGTATGTCTACAACATCTATTCGTAGTTCAAGAGATTGATTGATTTCAATATTGTTTATGGATGATGCTTAACTATTTTGATTATTTGAATTTACTAGCTTTAGTTTTTTTTTTTTTTTTAAAAAATAATCATGTTTGTACTTTTCCAATTGAATGCTTGATCACTATTTAATTGATTTAGGCTTTTTAATTTTATTGAGAAAAAGATTTCTAAACTAGAACTAACATGATAAACTGAGAATGAAGAAGCTTAATGCTATGTCTACTAGTTTCAACCGTGTGAAAATAGAATTTGCTTTTAGACATTAGAAAGGGTTGAGTTTGGGAGAGGAAACTTGTATTAGAGACTTCTAAGCCCAAGTTGATAAATTGATTAGTTGAAAGAAGACATTTTGAATCCATAACAATGTTGAATAGATCAATACTATCGGATGTTCTAGTCAAGTGAATCTCTAAATCCATCGTTTATTTTCTTTCTTTATTTTTATGCTTACAAAACATCCAGTTTTGATTCCCTAGATAAAGTTGAGAAGATTGCATGATAACTAGTTAAACTGGATAGTTAATTCCATGATGTTGATACTCGGTCTCTAGATGGTTTCACTAAATTATTACTCAAGGTGTACAATTGCACGTTTTACTAACTAAATAGGTTGTTGTCCAACATAAAAATGTATCTTCACAGTGATTTTC
>NW_028326538.1:0-25079 GCF_027475165.1 Benincasa hispida
AATGTACAATACAACATAGTTCTACTATATCTGGACACCTCTCGAGCCATGAAAATGTGTGTGTTGTCACATCGTTCAAGCCCCGGAATCAACCCTTAAACGAGCAATCTATCTACTTACCCACACTTCGGGGAAGAAGTGAATTCCATCTTGTGTAGCTGAGTTCCCATCTCCCAAATCTGACGAATCCCCAAAGTGGGAGGTTTGAGTCAGCGATCAGGCAACTTGCACCCATGCAAATCAAAGGATCGCCCTCAAAGGCAGAATCTCAACTTTCTCAGGATTGAGGTCAAGTTACCTATGGCCATTCTAGTGAAGTGAAGTCTTTGTCATGAACGACATTATATAAGGAGATGTTAACACTTCATGGTCAGATCTTATACAAACTCTTTGTATAGGACGCCTCCGTTCGCACGTCCCCACATGAATGATCAGGATCAGACCATTTGTATCAAATTACAATACTTGTAATTATTCTACAAAGCGAGCTGCATCCAAAACGTTACCAGGATAAGGTTTCCCTCCTATATCAGTATATTACAGACCATTTTGGTTATCACTTAAGACATGATCCACTTGTTTGTCTCCACATACGTGCTTAAGTTACATAATGAAAACCAGGGATTTTAGTTTATTGGTTTGTGGTAAAGTAAATAAAACATTCAATGTTCAAAGACAAATAGTGAAGAAAATATCATATATTATATATCACAAACGTTTGTTCAAAACTGTGTTTACAAACTATAGGACACGAGAGTTTAAGGCATCATCCCTAACATGTTTGACTTGTTAGTGAACAAAAATCCTCCAATAAGCTACATAATGTATGTTCGTGCATATCTCTGTACGTTGATATCATTGGCATCAGAAGACATCTTCGAAAATTGGGACGCTAACCACGGGATACTCAATCTTGAGCCTTTCAAATCATCTAGTTAAATGCCCAAAAGATCGTTACAATCAATTTTCCAATCATATTGCAATGAACAATTCATAGGCTCTCCTTTCACTAGTAATCCAAACTTAATTTCTACATCCTGCCAGTAATTGTGCATTCTTCACAAGGCATGTGAAATGAGTGGGTTTCTGATCTCTAACGCTCTACTAAAGTAGTAATGAGGTGTCAATACAGTTTGATAAATCCAATCTGTATAACCCTAAGAAAACCAACCTGTTGTACGTAAGGCATAATACGTGGATCAAACGAGATAATATGTTATGCAGATACTTCCATTCTCCAACAGCTCAAAACTATAGTAGAAGAACTATCCCATGTCGATTGTGAATAATGGATATTTTTTTATATAGTTGCACAGGATTAGAAGGATTAGGATCCATAATGCACAAATATTTAAAGAATATAAACACATATTAATAGAATCAATTACATAACAATATTCATTTCATAACAAATTTAATTACATTAAGAAATCCATTACATAACAAGACCCATTACATAACAAAATTCATTACATAGCAATTTTAATTACATAAAAAATTCCATTACATAGCAAATTCAATTACATAACAAAACAATTACATTAAAAAGTCGAATGCATAACGAAGTCATCATTGACTTGAAGAGAAAGCACTTAATGTACGTTGTGGACAAGTATGCTTGTTATGTCCTTCTCTCTTGCAAATTATACATCAAACTTTTTGGCTAGCCTCTCGCCTATCTGTTTTATTATGAATTCGCATATTTATGGTCAACCTTGATCTCTTAGTAAGTCTGCATTTGGACGAACTTCTGAAATGATAATTCTAGCCAATAATCTGGGTGTTGTATTGGATGAAAGAGACCTTCATAACACCGCTTGAAATAGGACAGTTTGTAGCATTTTAATCAATAAAAGGTATGTATGTCAAACGCGTGTAATTACAAATTCAATTACATGAGAGCATGAAATTTTAAATGATTTCCATTTATTACAATAACAAACCCTTTCTTTCAAGCTCACAACTTGTATGCATTGGCCTTTATAGGGAGAAATCATACTTATGTCAGTTTGTACTTCAAAAAGTTTGGGTTTTCCTATCAATAGATGTCATTGTATGTATAGATGCTCTTATTTCCCACCTCTTAAGCTTTTTCATGGCATATTCTATATATATGTCCCCACGATCGAGTGCTTTGCTTATCTCTTGACTTCAACGTTCAAAATAAAGTATTGTGCAATAGAATGTTAGCCTAATCAAAGAAGTAACCAATAACATTCTAGCACCTTTGAAAACCCCATTCATACATTTAGTTGCATTGCTCATCATCCACCCATAGGGATACCCATCATCATGTGATTTTGCCAAAGTCAATATCAGGAAAAATATTCAAGGCACTTAAGGTTCAATTGCTTAAACTCTTTCATGTACCTAATAAACTTGCGCCTTTGGTGTTGATTTCTTGCCTTAAGTACCAAATCTTTCAGTTGCTTCGATTTGTATTTCATATTGAAATTACTAGCAAGATGAAGACAATATCGATAGTACGTTATAGGTTCACTTCAACCTATTTGTTCATTGTTAATTGCAGCAAGAATGTATTTATGTCTATCAGAAATCAAGCAAATACCATCTTGTTCAGTAATATATTCACGCAATATCCACAAAAATCATGACCAACTGAACGAGTTTTCTCCTTCAACAATATTAAAAGCAAGGGAAAATATATGTTTGTTTGCATCAATAGATAAGGCTGTCAATAATTTCCCCTTATACTTTATGTAGAGATAAGTTTCATCAATCTGAATTAATGGTCTAAAATATTTGAACCATTCTCTTGCAAAACCAAAGGACTAGAAAACTTGAAATAGTCGTACCTAGTACATCAGACCAAAGAAAATACCAACCCGATCGTGTTCCAGGATTGTAATGAACAAAAACACTCAACCAATATGGAAGCTCCGAATATGATTTCTCTCAATTACCAAATACGGAAATTAATGTTTTTCTCTTTATTTGCCACACGTGCCTATACCTAACATTATACCCATATTGTTTTTTAATTGCTTATTGAAGTAAGGCCACAGGAACCCCCCAAAATCAGTTATAACCATATTTTGAATTTCAATACTCATAAAATTTGAATCAAGCTGTGAATGATCATATATCAATTCTGAGTACAAACATGAGTGCTCCCCAAGTCTAGTAATTTTCAAACATTCCATGAGTTTTATACCGACAAGCTTGTAACCTCCAATCACAACCATCCTTCTACCATTTGCATCTCACATACCAAATATCTTAAGTTCGATTCTACTATGAAAATCTGATAGTGTTTAGTCACACAATACCTTTTTTACGATTGGTTGTAGATCTTCTTTAGTGTCAAATAACATTCCTTTTCATATTAAACTAAAATTATCTACACATCTACTTCTTTCCTCTAATGTCGACCCTTGTTCATAAATTGAATTAGTAATGTCCCAATTTATTTGGGTGAACATCTCTGATGACACTCTCATTTTCATGTTATGCACTTCCATCATTTTCAAATAATTCATCAAGTTCTATACCAATATCACTGTCTTCGACATTTTCAAGTTCAGGAATGATTAAATCTTTAGGACGCAACGATATATTTACTTAGATGCTTACAATTATTATAGTTGACAAAATATTAGTCTAACTTAACAGGTTAATACTAACAATCTAATCCAACATCAATCCAAAATATATTCCAAACTCAAATTCAAGATTAGTCCAAATTTTTTTAAAAAAAAAAATCATAAACCTACAACCTAGTCCAAACTCAAATTCAAGATCAATCCACTTCTTTTCTTTTGAAAAATCAAACAAACTACAACCTAATCTAAAATAATAAACTAAAAATTATACAATCCAAATTTTCAAGTTTGAACCCAAACAATCCAAATTTTCAAGTTTGAACCCAAACAATCCAAAAAATATATTTCACATCCAATCTAATGGTCATAAAATACAAAATCTTAGAAAAGCAAACTTTATATTACTAGATCTCTCACATTTTAAATAAAAATAGTTCAAATCTCTAGTTTTCATGCATACATCTAAACAAAATACTATATTTATAGATGTTCAAGTCACAATCTCATATATTGAAGGAAAAAAATTACCTATGGTCAATGTTGCATGCCAGTCATGTTGTATGGCATAGCGTCAGGTCAACATCTGGTTCACGTGATGTGGAAGGTCGTGGACCCTGTCCACGAGTTGGATTAAATCGTGGATCAGGTACATGTTTTACCTACAATCGTGTATCGAGTTCACGATTTTACTACCTTTACAATTCTTTCAGTCGAATCCTATTTTCGTGAATAATTATTAAAATAGCATTATTTTTATAAAAAAATCTTATATTTCTTATACACAGAAAGAAGCCTTAGTTCTTATTTTAATGCCTATATTATGACTTAGGAGGAGGTACTTTGTTTCAAAATTATTTAGGGGAATTTAACTTATTTTAATATACGATGTTTAAAATGTCGATGTTAATAGAGATATCTAAGCTATATCAATTTTACGATAATGTAGATAGAAATATCAATATAATATTGAAATCGATTGATATTTATGAAAAAGAATGTAATAAATTGAATTAATAAATAATAGACATTCTATATTTTTAAAAATTAGTTATAATGCTTGCATTATTTATATTACATTCATTTTGTGTTTTTTTCTTTTTTTATATTTGATCATTTTTTTTTACAATATGATGGAACTATCGATACAATCTTTTATGTTGATGTTGAATCCATAGACATGCATGTAAAAATATCGATAGAGATGTCAACATGTCAATAAAAAGTTAGTACTACTTGAATTTTGGTTTGGAGAAAGTAAATTTGGAAAAGCTTACCTATAAATAATTGTTACATGATACTCAACCTCGATGTTGCGACGACCCAAACTGTCAGCAAGACATAATCCTTTGAATAAAAGAAGAGCCTCCACACAATGGTAGAGCCATGAATTCTATATAGGGGTACTATATGTAAAAGTCTAAAAAAAACTATAAATGAATGTAAAAAAAATATGTTCATAATTTCATAAATTAACTAATTTAATACACTACAATTGTCATCTACGAGTTTTCATGTTTTTAAATTAATCCATTCTAACTTCAGTATTTAACTTATCAAATAAATCTTTTTCAATATAAGCTATAAGACAATCATTTATCTATTGACCTCCCATTCGATTATGTAATCAAGTCTTCACAATATACATAGCAGAAAATGTTCTCTCTACAGTAGCTATGGGAACAGGTAAAATCAACGCCAAGATGAGTAATTTGTAAACTAATGGATAAACTTTGTCTTTATTCGACATGACCATTTTTACTATAATATCACATATGCTTGTTAACTCAACAAACTCAATATTTGAATGCATATCAATAATATAAATTTTAAGTTGATCTTCAAGCATAGAGAATTGAATAGCTAAAAAATCTCTTGGATAAAATTGAGCAAGTTCATTAGGGTTTTTATATCAAATGAAACAAATGAATTACTCCGATTTAGACATGTCACACAGAAAAACAATTCAATATTTGTTTCAGTAAAATAATTATTCACTTCTTGAAGTTGCATATCAATGATGACATAGAAAACTTCAACACGATAATGATGTAAATTTGTAACTGGTTGAGAATTTTGCCTTTGTGGTCCTCGAATTAGAAATAGGCTAGCCATCCATTTTAAGAACTTCAATATCATGCAAGTAGTTTTTCTAAATTTACTTATGTATAGGATTGATCAGAATCCAAAACATTTTTCTTCTTTGAAGATGATGCCTCTATGGTCTCTATTATTCTTTTTTTCTTTTATAATATCTCTCCATATTAATTTTAAATTAACTCTACAAAAGTATTAATAATAAGAATATTACATTATATTATATAGATTTAAAAGCATCAAAACTTAAAGTCTAAGAATATTTTAAAACTTACTTATCGAGTTCCTGTATTCAAACAAGTAATAACAAATAATCCTCTAGCTTGAACTCTGAAATTAAATTTAAAAACCTATTCGACTAATGTGAATGTAAAAATAACATGAAAACAAGTGAAAATATATAGTGCGTAATGTGAATATAAAAATAATGTAAAAATTATTAACAAAACCTTTTTAATAGAGTGTTCTTGAGAATTGAGATTGAAAAGTGAATTTCGAAAAGAAAAAAAAAAAGTTAATAAACTATTCAATTTTGTTGCCGATAAAAATAAAATATTAGTAAACCGTAGGAATTGAACCCTTCTACCTCACCAAACAATCAACACATCATGTCAACAAGTCAACGCTAGTATTATTATTTAGTTTGAACTTTTATATATATTAATACATATCATTTTATAATTTTTATTAAAAATACAAAAGATCGATAAATTGAGGAGGAGCACATACCTCCCCGACCCGTACGTGGCTCTGCCCTTACCTCCACACATTAAAAAAAAAAAAAAAAAGATAAGCTTGATGAAAACCAAACATGGTAGCCAACACACTCAGTACCATTCTTACAATACAACAAAAAACTACATTCCAACCATACTGAAGAAATGATACTTCCTTTTAGATCAACAAATTTTCAATTAGCAATTCATTAAAAATATATCTTTTTTAATATAACTTTGTAAATAACCAAAGTAGTGACATTTAAAGCCGATTTAAACAATATTATTTATCAACTCAATTGCCTTCGATGGAAAGAATTGAAAAGGACCCAATCCCTTCCTCTCCTAAATTAATCAACTGTCATTACTTTTTAAAAGAAATATCATTAAATTAAGTTTATGAAAAATAATTAATTTTTTAATACGGCGAATTAGATGTGGAAATAATGCCTGCACCTGCAAGATAAGAATTTGGATTTATTATTTAAATTACGTTAAAAACGTTGGAGGAAGAAGATAAGGTGGGGAAGGGGTTTATTATTATTATCATTATTATCATTATTATTTATTGAAATTTATTCCCATTTCAGTCCCAAAAGGGAAGATGCTACAGAAACCCCACATGCTTTGGCTCATAAAAAGTTGGAGAATATATGCCTTTCTGAAAATCTATTTTTATTTCATTACTGTTTTTATTCTTTTTTTTTTTTTTTTTTTTACAAACCTTTTACAGCCAAAACTTAGCACCATGGATATTCTGCGAATTATTTTCCCTTTTCATCTCTTTGGTACTATCAAATATAATAATACAAAAATGTTATTATATTCTTTCCACAATAATTATTGAACTAAATAGTATGTGACCATTCACGTGGAGTCACATTTTTTCACGAATGAATATGTCTTTTAGAAAATAATCAACTTGAAGAATAGACAAAGATTATTCGAATGATCATGGATAGTCTATAAATATGACTCTTCTTCAGATTACAAAAAATTACTTTTTTATATGCATTTTTCTCTCATAAAACTTTTCTCCCTTTTTATAAATTTGTGCAAGTTTGGTTTATTTCCACAAAGGGTAGTTCGTTGGATCTTGTAGACGGGGTGCTACTTCCATAAGAAAGTTAATTTATTCTATCCTGGGAGACAATTACTCAAGAAACTCAGACACTAAGTAAGTAAAATTGTCTTAAGAAGACAACATGAATGATAGGCTCAGATTCTATTCAGTATACCAGATTCTGTATTTTCTTTTTTTTAATAATATTATTCCTACAACAGTAGCTCATGTACCAATTGCCTTTTTTGTTTTTTCTTTCTTAAATCCTTGAATTTTACTTAATTATCTATTTTTTCGTTATTATTGGTTTAAATTATTGTACTTCATAGATAGGTTGAAATATATTTTTAAAACATTTTATACTCATTATGCATAGCATTGGATTTAATTCATGCTGTCTCTAAATGTTAATGTTTATGTGTTTTTATTAAACAGGATACATGAGAAGTTTAGTATAATGAATAAAATAGAAATTATAGAATAAAGATGAAAGCTTAAAATCAAAATGAAATTTATGTATAAACATCTTACTTTTACTTTTAGTTTTCAGATTTTACTAGGGTTTCAAATATATCATTCAAAAGGGAATTATGAAATAAATCATAGCTTTTAATAATAAAGACTCAAGAAATATAATTAAATGGATTTGAAATAATTTATTGAGAAATAAATAGTAAAATAAACTTAAAAGTTTTGCACGTTATTCCTCCAACACATTTATTGTATCTTTTGATTGTAAATTTTTTTTATGATAAAAAATTGTAAATATTGTTTAGTAAGGCAATCATAAACTAAATATACTTATTCAATTGGAAGGGGATGAGATTAAACTGTTTCTGCCTCTTTTTTTTTTTAGGAAACAATGTCTGACTTATAAACATAGAAAAAAGCAAATCCATCTATATCTTTTCAAAATTTCAAAATTCAAAAACAGCACATGATCTATAAAGAACATTATTGCCACTATTACCTTATTAACATTTTACCTTTTTTTTTAAAAAAATTATAATTAAGAGAGAAAAATTATTAGCTAGGTTACATAGTCTAAAAACAACTACGATGTTATATAACATAAAACACGCACATAGGCTAGAAAATGCGTTTATATTTTGTTGGAGTGAAAGCAAAGTCCTACATTAGCTAAATAAGAAAAAATATCATGGGTATACAAGTAAAGGATCATATATTTCCTTTATACTAGGTCTTTTGAGTGATTCTACAAAGTCATAAAGGTTTATGTCTAAAATAAACAATAATATACTAATGTGAAGGGTCGTACTACTTGAAATAGTTAGATTTCATTTCAACATATAATATCTATAAAGAAAAATACCCTTTTGTCTGTAGGTTTATTGAGATTTAAGTTTTGTTTCAATTTGGTCATTGAGTTTTTTTTTTTTTTTTTTTTTTTTTTTTTTTTTTTACAAAATATTCATTTTCTATTTTTATTGTTAATGTGAATTGATTAATTAAAACAATAAAAAAAAACTATAATTAATTAAGTTTCACTGTTTTTCTTGACCATTAAAATTAAATTTAAAATTTCACTTCATAATTATTTTAAATAATTACTAGACTTAAATGTCAAAGACTGAAAGTGAATATTTAGTAAAAAAAAAAATGGAGGTTATAAATAAAATCTATGGACTAAATTGAAACAAAACTCAAATCTAAAGGGTAAAATTATATTATTTTGAAACCTATCAACTAAAATTGAAATAAAATTCAAAACTTAAGGACTAAAAGTGTAAAATTTTAAAATGTATAGGCCAAATAGAGATTACGAAACCAAAATCTAGGGACTCAAAAGTTATCTTTCCATATATATATCTATATCTATATCTATATATATACTACAATACAATTAATCATTTATTTATGTTTCCTAGAAATTTTTTAAAAAAAATTAAGAGTAAAAATACATCTTTTGAACCAATATTTAGATTATATATTCAAAGGAAAGAATAATGATATAAATCCAAATGTAATAATAATAATAATAATAAACCAATATTGGCATAAATGAGGCAATTTGAATATTAAAGTTGCATGCATGGGAAAAATGAATGAAAGATGAAGAGGAGTGTGATGATTGCTTAATGATGAAAAATGTTTGCAAATCTAAAGTTGATGAGATAAAAGAGTAAATAAAAAGCATTATATATATAAATATAAAGAGTGACCGTGTAAATGCAATAATACTATGTTTTGTTGTGAGATATATATATATATAATAAGAATAAAGATTCTCTTTTTGGTGTAAAAAAAAAGCAATAATATATAAAGCACTCCACTTTCTCTTCTTATAATAAAAGGTGAATCCAACTTATAAACCCTAACAATTCAATCTATCTTTCTTTGCCTTTTTCTTTTTAAGACAAGACGTAGAGACCAATATGTTTATTTAGAGAGAGAGAATTAAAGACGGTAAGAATTTTCAAAAGAAAAGACCACCACAGTGGTTCCACTAACCCACAAATAATAATAATAATAATAATAATAATAAATCACGTAATTTTTTTTAAAAATATTTATGTAGATTATTACATATGTGCCCATCAAATTATAGTTTAGTAGGAAAGAATCAAGTTGATGGTAAGAATTTGTGCTTTTCTATTTTTTGAGAAAAAGATTATTAGTTTGGTGTGTTTCATTATATTTATTATTATTTTTTAAAGTCGTCCAATAACAATTTATTTTTTTCATTTTTAGTTTTTTAAATTTTAACTTATAAACATCACTTCCATTGATTGATTTATTCGTTTTATTATCTAATTTTTTATGAGTCAAGTTTTTAAAACTAATAGAAATTTAATACTTTTGTATGATAGATTAGCTAATTATTATACATAAAATTGAAAGTTTAGAGATCGATCTCAAAAGTCGCCTGAATTGATCATGCATTTTATTTGATGTGTAAAGATATTAAACATTTGGATATATTAGTTGAGTACTATGCTCATTGCTCGTGTTTTATAAGGTTAAAAATACATACTTGTATTGAATTTGAGGGAAAATGTATGTGTATTTATTAAAGGTCAAATAAAATAAATAGTTCAATAATTTAATAAATGAGATCTATTGGTTTTTGATGCTTGGATCTATAGAGATACCAATTAGGTAAAATCATGGATAGCTTTCAATTTTAAAACTTCTTGTGATAATAAAGTATAGGTTGTTGTTTCAAATACAATATTTTAAGGGATCCAATTTTAACGGAAGAGTGTGAACACATGTGCCATTAAAATTTATTTTCGAAATTCATGAAAAACAGAAAAATAAAAACATGCATAAGGATAAACTCATTCTCATAAGCATGCTCTAAAGTGAAAAAGAACATTACCTCTTGAGGACTTTCCTCAACGTAATCATTCTACGCAGCACGAACTCCCAAAATTCCATAAACAATCACAAACCCTTTTCACGATCAAGACCAGTGATATACAAAGGACACCATCATCGAGACTTCCTTGCTATTCTTCGAATAGAATCAAGACTTACGGGAACTTTTGGAATGAAGAGATATACATAACAATGTTTTTAAACATATTGAGTGAGAGAGATTTTTCGTGGTAGAGAGAATTTGGAGAGATCTCTAATATTCAAGTGAATGCACACCCACACACTCTCCAAAAACTTCTTCCTTAACATAGGAGTGAGGGAATTGGTTAGAACTAATAACAATAACTCCCTATTGGAAGTTATTCTCATTTTAAATTTAATTTAATTATATATTAAATCTCATTTAATATACAAAATAAATAATATTAATTATTTAACACTTAATTAATTAATAAATAAATATCATATAATTTCATTTATATCATATTCAAATAATATCCTCTCACATAACCTATAGTTTTAATATGAATCACATTCATATTAATTATAATATATAGTTTTATATGAATAATATTTTAATCTTATTCAAATATTTATCTCTCTCATATGATAAAGTATAATTTTGTATCTCATTCATAAATTAACTTTATATTATAATATCTTCGTAATACATTATATTAGTTGTATCTCATGTAGTTTATTTCCTATTTAATTTGAATAATTCAAAATAACTCAAAAATAAATTATTTTTGTTTTATCCTTAGTGAGCTAGCAAGAGGACCTAATAGACCTAAAGATTAGAAACTCCAATGATACGAGATTAATTAATTAAACTCTTTAATTAAAATAATCAACATTCATTAACTGTAAGTCACTCTACTAAAGACCAACGACTATACTCTTCGCACTGTAGATATATTTTTATGTCCATAGATATAACAAATCAATAGTAGGTCAACTTTTCACAAAGCACTCGTGATTACAATCGGATCAAATTACCATTTTACCCCTGTAATTACATCTAACTCTTTAAGTATCACTAATTTCTCTAATGAACAATCAGTTTATAGTCTAACTATAAAATAAATCTTCTTGAGACTAATGAGAAGGTGAAGCCTCATTGTTCAAGACTCGAAATCATTCCTTAAGGGAGCAATTCATCTATCTACCCTAAAGACGAGAATGAGTAAATTTCATCTTATGTAGCTATGTTCCCAATTCCTTACACGGACAAATCCCCAAAATGGTAAGCATATTGGGTCAACGACACTGGCCACTATCATCCATACAGATTAAAGGACTGCTCTCATAGACAAGAGTTCATAACTCACTTAGGATTGAGGTCGAGTTATCTATGGTCATTCAATGAAATGTTAATCTCTTCAATTAACAGTATTATAGAGAGACTAATCATATCATATAGGATACCTCCACTTGCATGTCTCCACATGAATAATTAGGGATCATATCGTTTATAACACTTTACAACTCTTATAACATTTACAAAGTAGGTCGTACTCGTAGTGCTACCAGGATAAGACACTCAATCTTATTCATATACTACAGACCATTTAGGTTATTACTTGAACATGTAACATCTATATGTCTACTACATACATGTTCAAGTTACATGAAATAATCTCGGATCTTAGTTTATTATATTGAGTTAATGCAATCTAAATGACGAATAAAATAATACCTTATTTTATTGAATAAATAATTTGTATATAATTTACAAACTATGAGAACCACGAGATTCAATGCACCAACCCCAACAATACTTACACAGTGGCAAATCTAAGATTTTATGTTGAGGGGCACAAATTCATATAAATGGTAATTTTGGTGCTTTGATGCAACACTCAAATTAAAGTAATATATAGATTGTTAAATTACAATAAACTATTGTGCATTATATCTATTTTTTTTAATATAAAGACTAGATAAATCTATATATATAACATAAATTTATATTATTTTTTAAAAAATATATATAATTGAATTAACCCAAAAAATATATACCTAAAAAAGTACAACTTGAAATCTATAGTAAACTTTTTTGTAATTGAGTAAAACAAGTCCTCTACCTGAAATATTGATTTTCTAAAAATTAGTTGCCAAAAATTTTAAAATATTTATGATTAACTTTCAAAATGTAATATGTTTTAGTTAATGTAATTCAAATGTTTAAATATAATCTTTTTTAGATGATATTATTAGTTTTCAAGTTCTAACGTCTCAGGCCCAAGATTTGAACCAGGACAGCTCCTTTCAACATGTTTTCACTCATATGATTCTTAAGAAAATTCTCAAGAGACAACAAACATAGGATTGCTTCAAGCTAACAAACAAAACACGCTTGACTGTGGAGTTCCTATGGTTAAGCCACTGAAAGGAGAAAGCTATACGTTATTAGTATAAGTAGTAACTTCCAATTCTTTTAAGCCTTTCTTAATCATATTTCATGTCCTCATAATCCATCTCATTCAGATTTGATATCGGTTCTTTCATGTCTCCCTAAACTTGGGGCGTTACACAAGTTCTATGTAAAAAGTAAATTCAAATTATTAATGAGACCTAATTTGAAGATTTTTCAAAAGTTCAAAGGTCGAATTCAAATATTTGCATGAACAAAAATTGAATGCATATACCGAAATAGTATTTTAATCATTTTGTACCTGATAGATGAATTTATAGATAAATTTAAATTCATTATAAAAATTTTAAAATTGTTTATTTTATTTTAAATATTTATTTTGAAAATTTAAAAACTTATCAATTAAGTAACTAAATAAGTGATATAGAGAGAGATACACGGTAAAAAGTCTTAATTTTTTAGTTTGGAAAATAAATCTATATTTTATTAGAAATGAAAACTCTACTTTTATTTACTGAAATCAAATTTTGGAGTATAAGCAAAGTTTAAAATATTTATTTCGACAAAAATATCGAAGTCTAAATTTTACAAAAAAAAAAAAAAAAAAAAATATGATGAAAATATTGATAAAATGTCGATCTTGGTAGATATTTCTAGAAAATTAGAAAATAAAAAATTTTAAAAAAAGTAAATAAGTATTTTATGATTTTAAAAAAAAGTTTACATGTCTCTAATTATTTGTATTACATTTACATTAGTAATGACATTGTATTCTTTTTTTTTTTTAATGTTTCATGGATTTCTACACTATGTTAGAATATCGGTTCGCCCCTATATGTCAATGTCAAACCTATAGAAACACGACATGATGATGGAAATTTAATACTATGAATACAAGTCAAAAATGAGGAGGAAAAAAAAAAGTTATATCTGGTATACTTGGAATGCATGATTTGTAATTTGAGGGGCGCTTGCTATTAAGATAGAGATGTCCACGAGACGAGACAGGGATAGCTTTCCTATCCCCATCCCTGCTACCCATTTCATTCCTCATCTCGCAAAATTTGCCATGAGAATCGAGACGGAGATTCTCCACAAGGAATTCACAGGGATCGAATTCCCTGCGGGGAATTTTTTCCCGTTTGATTTTTTTACACAAAAAAATAATTATTAACTCAAATCACTTTATCAATTTTTTTACTTAAATAGTTAAATATCACACTCATATGTGAAAAATATATGATTAAAATGTTTAATTTTCATAATTTCTAAAAATTAAAATTCAAATATTACAACAATATATCCTCTCTACTTAATAAGAAATCAAATAAAAAATTATATATAATTAATTAACTTTGTATATAATTACATATATATTATTATAAACATAGTTTATAAATTATATATATAAACTCACTGTGAGTTATATATCACAATGAGTTTTATGTATATAAATACAAAAACAGAAATCAAATATTATTTATAGAGGAAACTTAGATTTAAAATTCTAATTTGATTTTATAATATAATGAGATTATTTGAAGATTTAATGTGAATTAAAAAAATGTGATTTCTTTTTTTTTTTTCTTTAAATGTGTGAATGTCAAAAATAGGAAAAATGTGATTTTTAAATTTTTTTTTTTTCTTATAACGGGTGCATGCCAAAAGTAGGGTGAAAATGTGATTTTTTAAAATTTTCATGGCATGCATGGTTCTCAAAAAACAGGGATTTACTCCATCTCTTTTAACGCGTGAATGCCAAAAAACAGTATCAATTTATTTATTTATTTTTTTTTTATTTTTTTTATTCTTTTCGTGATTCTCAATATCAAATAGTATCAAAATGTGATTTGTTTTTCTTCTTACGTGCGATGCTTAAAATTAGGAAGAAAATATTTGTTTTAATGATTTAAAAGTCAAATTGTCAAATAAATATAATTCTATAACCATCATTTAAAGAGGTAAAAGAGGAAATAAGAAATTTCTCCTCTGCAGCCTCTTTTTGGGAGTAGATAGATAATCCTCAATTAGTTTTTTTTTTTTTAAAAAAAAAAATCTTATTTTGATTTGAAGGATTTGATTATCATCCTTATTTCAATTTTTAATTTAAATTGTTTTTTTTAAATCATTAATAATCATCTCTTAGTTAAGAAATTAAAGAAAAATCATTTTGATTTGGATGATTTTCCTCTAAATTTAAATTTTAATTTAAACTATTTTAAAAAATCTAACATTTGGAGATAACATTTTCTTAGTTAAAAAAATTGTATTTTTCTTCAAAATTTGAATGAAAAATTATCCCCTTAATTTCAAACTTTAATTTAAACAAGTACTGTTTTTTTTTTTTTCATTTAGTCATAATCTTCTCGTAGTCAGAAAAAATAATTTAATGCTTATGTGACTATCTTTTTAATTTCGAATCCAATGTATACTAAATTTTTTTTTTTCTATTTTTATAAATTTTCGCATTAGTCCTTTAAAAAAATATATCTTTTTTAATTTTATCTATGTGATTTTATTATTCTTTTAATTTAAAATTTTGTTCCAGTTTTGATTTATACCAGAATATTATTTTTTCAATGCAAACAGAAAACCTAAAAGTCTGTTCTGTTTTAGATCTTTAATGATACTTTTTTACGAAAACAAAAACCCTAAAATATTATCCTTTTGTCAAGAAAAAATTCTAGACTATTTACAAAAATAATTTGAAAAGTGAAAAAAAAGAAGTACAAAACATGTAAAAAACTACGAAAGCATATAAAAAATAATAAATTACACAAAGTCATTCTATATGTTTATAAAATTGAAAAGTGAACAAAAATTACATTAAATCATTCTATTCTCTGCCACTTTGTCGGCTTTTGAATTACTTGAATCTCGAAAGTAATGGTTTCTCCTCCAAATTGATAGTGACAATTGTTAGGAGTTTGGTAAACAACATAAAAAGAAGCTCACAGATTCATAAGTTTAAGAAAAACAAAGTAAAAAAAAAAAAAACAACAACAAACATAAGAGATTGGTGGAATATATCACACAAGAGAAAAATTGGAGAAAAGGCATGAAACTGCTAAAAGAAAAAAAAAAAAAAAAACGTAACGACAATTGATAGTGGTAGTGTAAATTTCTTCAATTTATAGAGATAAATATCAATTCATTTGATCTTAAGTCAAATCTAAAAAATAAAAAATAAAAAAAATTACCTAATATATCTCAATAAGACAAAAGAGGAAATAAAAAATTGCTCGATCTATTCTCTTTTTAGATGGTATACTGGTGAAATATTAGATGCATTGCATTTATACCTATAAAAATACATACTATAAATTGATTTAGAAGAAAAAAATGTATGTAGATTATCAAATTTTAAAAATATTTAGATAACTTAAAAGTGTTAAAATTTTGAATAATTACAAAAATGTAATCGTTGACGACATTGAGGAGAATTACGGGTTATTTTTATTTTTATTTTTGTTTTTACAAAATTTTAATTTTTATGTTAATTATGTTGGTTAGTTTGACTTTATAGTTAGAATCATTGAAATTTATGTACAGTTGGAATTTATAATTTTTTTTTATTGATTTAAATTTTAGGTTTTCGATACTACTAATTTTCCAAGTTTAATTTATATTATATTTATTTATTTGAATTATAGATGTCAAATAATTAGGTAAAATCACGAATAACTTTTAATTTTTAGAATTTGTTATGATAATAAATTAGACGTTGTTATTCCAAATGCCATATTGACAAAAACTCAAGCTAACTGATTCATCAACTATTCATGAATTAAATTTAGGATGATTATGAATGAATTGAGGAGTATTTATTTTAGAACTATTTAAATATAACTAATAACCTCTCATTGAAACCATTTATTTGGTTGTGATAAAAAAAAAAAAAAAAAAAAAAAACATTTTGTATTCTTTTCTTTAAACATCTACATTTCAAATTGTTTTTGACATGTATTATCTTCTACACTCGAAATTTCATATTTTAATCTATCTAAAATATCTACATATATATTTTCTACTTTTTTTTTTATTTGGATTCATGATAATTAGTTAAATTTTTTATTTTATTTTTGAATTGAATGATTTGATCATTGTGATAATCCTCTTTTAAAAATATTTTTTTAGGAAAAAAGAACATTTTTTTTTTACATTAGATGAATTGATTAACCTCCTCATTTTAAATTTTAATTTAAACTAATATTTTTTTATGTATTTTTTAAAAATTTCATGATAACCATCTCTTAGTTAAAAATATTATTTTGATTTGAGTTATTTAATTATCATATTAATTCCAAACTTAAATTTAAGCTTTTTTTTTATAAAAAAAAAATTGTGTGATATCTTGTAGATAAAAAAATCATTTTAATTTTGACGTGGATTACTCTTTTTTTTTTTTAATTTCAAATGTTAATTTAAACAAAAATACATTTGTTCTATTTTGTATAAAATTTCGTAAAATCATTTCTTAATTAAAATTTATTTTTCTATGCAAATAGAAATCTAAAAACTACTCATTATTCTTTTGCTTTCCTCTTAATTTCAATCTTTATTTCAAATAAGTATTATTTTTTATAGGAAGATAAGATAAGTAAAAGATAAATTCTAAGATATACATAAATGTCTCGAAAAACAAATTGCAAAATAATTTTTGAAAGGATATATAGATTCACCAACCATATCTAATGACCTTTGGAATTAAAATCAAACTCCAACCAAATTGGAATCCAAAAATAATTATAAAAAAAAAAAAAAAAAAACCTTCATGGATTAGCATAACTTTTATCCATTAATCTAGTTTTGCAACTTGGATTGTCATTGGCTTATTATTATTAACAAAATTAAAAGAAAAAGAAAAATAGAACATATGTGAAAGAAAAAATTTGAGAGTTTAATTTAACCAATTTATAGAAAAAAAATTTAAATTTAAATATATTTGATTTTGAATAGAGTCATAACTTCACTTGAGAATGAATATATATATATATATATATATATATAATTTGGTCAAGCCTTCCATTTAGATTTTGTTTAATGTTTCAATTTTTTAAATAATTTATTATATATGATTAGAGGTATTAAAATATTTGAATTTAGTATAAATTAAAATTAACAAAATGATAAATTTTTTTAAAATAAAAGCAAATCATTATAAAAACTCTAACCCAGCCTAGAGTGAAAACAAATTATTATCAAACTTTAGAGGAATCATCAAAACTAAATCTAAAGAAAAATTTAGAAATTAATATATTTTTTATTTTTATAACTAAAATGACCTAATATAGCCCTAACTATCAAATAAATTGGGCAAAAAAGGAAATCAACTCAAATAAATTGATAATTACATAATCATCAACTTGAGAGAGATTTAAATGTCTGGAATACATAAAATTGCAGCTCCCCACACCCAATGACAGGAAAGGTGCTGACCAAACACAAATGGCAGTTTCAGCATTTCATCTATTATGGAGTTGCTTCATCAACAAAATTCCAACAGCAACATCAGCCTGGCTCAAAACTCCAAAATTTATGAAAGACTTTGGAAATCTACTATTCCCAAGAAAGTTAAAATCTTCATCTGCATTATTTTACATAAGAGCTTGAACACAGTGGAGGTTCTACAAAAGCGATTGCCTAAACACATGGGAATCTATTGCCATTCTGGCTGGTGGATGGTCTTAATCGATCAAAGTTGTTTAAGGATTGCAACCCAACTTCTATCTCTCTAAATTTGGCTGCCATCATGTAATCTATTGCTTAATTATTTACCTTTATCTTTCTGCTTAGGCTTTCCTCTAGCCCGTTAGACTCTTTGTACCCAACGAATTTGGGAGTGGATATGATGAGAGTACTACGAATGTGTCAATTTAGTTGAGATGTTTTGATGCACCTACTGACCCATAGTCGTATATTTTTTTAAAAAAAAAACAAAAAAAAGAAATCAACTTAAGCCCGTGTGTGCGCGCGTAAAGATTGTTATAAATTTGGTGTTGAAAATATTTTTTAAGGATGTTGTGGCAGTTGTCCTTTGAAATATTCGTCAATTTCTAAAAAATTAAAATACGGGTACGTCTAAGGATGCGTCAATTTTTAATATATTTTTTGATATATATATATTTCTAAAAAATGAGGATACTATTACGTTGAAGATACATTTTTTTTTCTTTCAAAAAATATAGAATATAGATAAATTTAGCATACAAGTTAATAACAATTGCACAAAATAGAATACAAACACTGAAATACAATACAAAAAAGCAACATCCAAGATGTTGAAGTACAATAGTTAATAAAATGCAATAGAAAAGTGACTCATATTGCAAAGAAGAAGAAGAAGATTAAAGGGAGAAGTATGAAGATAAATGAAGAACTTATTGTTGAAGAATCACTAGAAGTCTGACTTCTCCCGACGTCACATTTCATCGGAAAAGTGTGGAGAAAGCCTCTCCCGACGAATAAAAGGTCGTTGGGAGTTTAGTCGGGAGAAACCCGTCGGGAGAGGATCTCCCAACGCACTTTAAAACGGCGTCAGGAGTTATTCGGGGAACTCCTGACGCACATATAGGGTGTCAGGAGTTCCCCGAATAACTGCCGACGCCGTTTTAAAGTGTGTCGGGAGATCCCAAACTCCCGACGGTTGTTCTATGCGTCCGGAGTTCCTGAACTCTCGATGGTTTTATTTAATACGTCGGGAGATACAAAAACTCCCAACGCAGTAATATATGCGTGGGGAGTATTAAAATTTAATCTATCGTTTGTAATTTTTTAAAATTTGATCTGAAAACCTATAAAACATATTAAACCAAATAAAGATTCACATAATTAAAAAACGAAAATGAAGTCCATATTATAACAAGTACATAAAAAATTACAATATCCAAATGAAGTCGATACTAGAAGTTCATAAACATTCATATAACAAATACATAAAAGAAATAAAATCAAAACAACGTCTAGAACACAGCAGCATTCTACAATAAAACAAAAATATTCAATTGTTATATGTTCAAACTTCAATACGGGTGGTAACCACCTCCCACGACAAACATGTAACCTCTCGAACATAAAAAACACACAAAACAAGTAAACAATGACCAACATACATAAAACTCAAACTTTGTCCCCAAAATGGTTTAACCCAATCTCAACGCACACCCCAACAACACGTAAACATTCATAAACACACAAGAACTCCGAGTTCAAGGACAAGACTGGTGTAATAAAACTCTACCCACCCCCACAACAAACATGGAACCTCCTGAACATAAAAAACACACAAAACGAGTAAACAATGATCAACACACATAAAACTCAAACTTTGTCCTAAAAATGGTTTAACCCAACGCACTCCCCAACAACACATTAAACTTCGTAAACATTCATAAACACACAAGAACTCCGAATTCAAGGACAAAACGGGTGTAATGTAACTCTACCCACCCCCCATGAAAAACATGGAACCTCCCGAACATCAAAAATACACAAAACGAGTAAACAATGACCAACACACATAAAACTCAAATTTGTCCCCAAAATGGTTTAACCCAATCTCAACCCTCCCCCCTCCTCCCCCACCACAACACATTAAACTTCTAAACATTCATAAATATTCTACCTGAAATGTTTCACTCTCGAATTAACCTCAAATGTTGTCTACAAAATTGATCATTTAAATGTTATATCAAAGGAGATACTCTAGAATTTAGAAAAGGAAAAAGTTTGAAACGTACTTGCGATAGTCTGTTATTTCTTTACAATTGTTGAGAATGTACCAATGTGCAATACGCTTTTCCTCTGTTGATAGCGTCCGTAAAGTTGACCATTAAAGGACATTTCATTCTCAATCCTTCCTTCATTTGCATTTTCGTTTTCAATTGGAACTTGTAAATCGTTTATAAGATTCAACATCTCATTTTTTTTTTACAGCATTACTCTCTATAATATCTACTTCAACATCCTGTATTGAATGACTTGTATGACTTCTAGATAAGTTTACTGGCTCTCCATGATATACCCATTCACAATATGAGGGAGATATTCCATATGTTAATAGATGTCGTTCCACAATATCTATCTTTTCCCAAATTGAATTCATACCATTCTTGCATGGACTCCGGAATCATTAATATGAAACCTTGCCATATCTAAGAACTGTGATACTCCTTCTCTATACTCCACTCATAACTTATTCCTTAGTTTAATCCATTCTTTATTCATCCTTAAAAATAAATATTATCTGACCAATTTGTAATCAAACAATAACCTGGATTAGAGGACAAAGTACAAAGTATTATTAAGTATTGAGTTCCATAATTTTCATTTTTAAGGCAAAATAAACACATAGGTCCCTAGACTGTTTAAATTGTCTAACTACTTTCAAATATTTTATTTAGTACGTCTCCAAGCTTTCAATTTTGTGTCTAATATAGGCCTTTCATCTATTCAACATCTTCTAAAATTTACAAGCCTATTGGATACAAAATTTAAAATTCAATTTTCTATTAGACACAAAATTTAGTTTTATGTCTAGTAGATTTTTTAAACTTTTTTAAAATATTAAATGTATTAGGGACATATTAAGTACCAATTGGAGGTTTAAAGATTTATTTTGTATTTTTTAGATTTATAGATTTATTAGACACAAACATATAAGCATAAAAAAGTTCATATACTAAAAATAACACATAGCATCTATGTACTAATTTTCTTTCTCCTTTCAAGGAAAGTTCGAAATGTTAAATCATGCATGCTTAGGCTCCAAATAACCAACATCATATCATTTTCTAGACATAAAGATAGTGTTATAATCAACTTGAAACTTAAAAGAATTTTATAATGTTTATCTCTAATGAATTATGACATGTTCGTTATAAAATTACTCTATAGAATTTCAGAGAATTGTAAAACAAATATATTGACGAGATCTTAACAAAATCGAAGACAATATGTACACACATTTGAATGGGCATGTTTTGTAAAAAAGGATGTGAAATAATGATTTAAATAAATATACAAGATAAAATAAAATGAGAAGATTACCAGCGGTGGCGGTGGTTGAATGAGACGAGGAAACGACAGCGGTGGCGGGCAGTTGATTGCAGCTGTTGACCGAAGGAAGGAGCGACGACAGAAAAAGGGGGGAAAATAGGAGAGGGAGGGAGAGGAGTTAGGGGAGGGCAAACGGCGGCGGCGGTGGCGGGAAGGAGGGAGAAAATGGGATAGGGAGGGAGAGAAGAGGCGGCGGCGGCGGTAAAAATATGGAAAAATGGGAGAGAGAGGGAGAATAATGGAGAAGAATGAGGAAAATAGAAGAAGGAGCGGCAGTGAGGGGAAATGGGAAAGGGAGAGGTGGAAGAAAGGGGGAAGATGGGGAAGAAATTGGGGCGGCGCTGGTAGGGTTAGAGTTTTCGAAAATGGGGGAAAAATAGGGGAGATGGGGAAGAAGGGGTCTGGTTTAAACCAGACCCCTCTCCCGACGCCTCCCGACGGCATCAGAAGATGACCCGGGAACTCCCGACAGGCTTTTACATCGTCGGAAGAGATGGTCTCTCCCGACTACCCAACTCCCGACGCTCTATTTAGGCGTCGGGAGAACTCATTTTTCTTGTAGTGTATCTAAATGGTTTATATTTTGGTGGACTTTGTGGGGACTCAAATGTGAAGATGAAGATTGGATAATTCTAGTTTAGAGTTTGATCTGTTATTTTTTTTTCTTTTAGTTTTGGACTCGAGTAGCGAGCTTTTTAAATACGTTGCCTAATTTTAGATTGGGAAAGATTAGTTAGGTTACTTGTCTTTTTTCTTAAAAAAATATGCATAGAAATAGATACGTCAAATCGCGTGTCAGATACGTAACTGCAAAGTATCTGAAAGTATAGATACGTCAAATCACGTGTCAGATACGTATCTGAAAAGTATCTAGAAGTATCGGTATCTGATGCGTGTCTGATACTGATTCTTTGTCTCACATAAAGTATCTGTACTTCATAGGCTTTGAATAATTAAGAGTATGTTCTCTTTTTAGGATTGTCGCTTTGAAAGAGTCATTGTCTAGTGTTTATCCGGAAAAACACAAATGTGTCAATCATTGAGATTGTGGAAGTTTGTTGCTGTTATTAATCTTGAGTGTTTCTCTAGATCTTATTGAAACATTCTATAGTACAATGAGAAGGGATTCTCATATTTAGGTGGAAAGATAAAAGTTTTTATCGAGAGTTATTGGCTTTTTTACTCTTAATCTCAAATTAATTAATTTTAATTAATTAATTAATTAATTAATATTCTGAAGATAACAAACTCTAATTAATTTACTAACAATTTGAGTGTTTTAAAGTGTTCATTGCATAGAACTCGAATTTACAAATCCAATGAACTTTGAATCATACAAATTGGAGCTTAAACGAATAAGGTAAAACTAAAATAAGCTTAATGGAAGAATACCCGTGTCATAATGTGGCAGAAAATTTAATTAAATTGGACTCAGTTAGAATGTGACGTGGATGAATGGAGAAGTGACACTTGATGTGCTTTGGTTGGATTTAAAAGGTCTCACACTTACGAGGAACATAAATTTTATTGAGAGAGTCTCATATTTAGGGGAGCTTAAATGATCATGCACTAAGTTAGGTTATTCATGTATCACTGCAATTGTCTTTTATTAATTTTTCAGATAAATACAATGTTGTAATTCACTTGGTCATTCACTAAGTTAGGCTATTCATGTATCATTGCAATTGTTGTTTATTAACTTTCGAGATAAATACAATGTTGTAATCGCTCTTATATTAGTAAATTTTCTTTCTTGGGCACAATATCCTCGAGACATAGAAGGTGGCATTGCATAACTAGGTTACCAAACCTTATATTCTATTTTTAGTATTTTGTTATATGTTTTACTCTATTGTTCTTAGAATTATTGTAACATCATGTAATTATATTGTGTTAGATAACTTTTCTTTCAAACATATTTAATGCATTTCTCAAAACTATTGGCAGACTCCACGAATCTATTGGACTCTTAAACACTACTAAAGCTCATAAATTTATTAGACAAATATAGGGCCTAGTAAAGACTTTTTAAAATCTAAAAACCTATTGTTTCTTTATTAATATAATTTTAGGACTATTACACAACAATTTTCTTAAGATATGTTCATTACTATCAGTTAAAGCGTTTTCATTTATATTATTGGATTTGTAGGTAACTTCTGTAAATAAAAACTAAAACAATGATCACTTTTAAAAATATAAAGACTAAAAATTAAAAGTCCATGACGGATTAAAATTTGTACTATATATGTATATTATTTTGAGTTTATTACTTTAGTGTGTAATTTTTCTTTTTATCTTTCTGAAAGGTGTCGTGTAATTAACTCATAAATGTGCTGACTTTATGGATGACTTGGACTATGAGAGAAATGGAAGAAGCTAGGGGACTGGGTCAAAGGGGAAGAGCCATCTATCATTGAAATGGTTTTCTTTTTCTTCTGTTCTTCTAATCTTCCTGACAACGTTAGAAACGACTTTTAATGCAATAAAAGTTGAAGCATTTGACATTTACAAAGAAAACAACGTTGTTTTTAGTACAACCATTGAGGTTGTGGAAAAAGGAAAAATCTACCGTTAATTACTATTAAACTAAACTTATTTAAAAGATATTATGAGAGGAGATTTTTTACATTCTCGTGTTTGTCATTTCATCCTTTTAATAATTCTTGTTTTGTCCTTTGTTACAAATATTCGAAGTCGAAGTGATTTATTTTTTTTTGTAGATGAATGTGATCTAGACCATAGAATGAAATATCGTGATCTTTACGGTGAAGATATGTTTGAACCTGCAATCACATCATTTTCCTGTGACAAATATTCATGTCGAAATAGTTACACGATAAAACGAATATATCTTTTTGTGTATG